>NW_023366838.1:0-300000 GCF_902167145.1 Zea mays
AAAAAAATGGGGGTTGTGTGGCCATTGATCATCGACCAGACGCTCATACACGTCACCCCACATATGTTTCCTTGCCATAGATCACATTCTTGGATTTCTAGTGGAGACCATTTCTTGGTCAAAAATCCGTAGGTGTTAGCCTTCGGTATTATTGAAAATGGTCGTTCATGGCTATTTTCGACAAAAATGGGGGTTGTGTGGCCATTGATCTTCGACCAGAGGCTCATACACCTCACCCCACATATGTTTCCTTGCCATAGATCACATTCTTGGATTTCTGGTGGAGACCATTTCTTGGTCAAAAATCCGTAGGTGTTAGCCTTCGATATTATTGAGAATGGTCGTTCATGGCTATTTTCGACAAAAATGGGGGTTGTGTGGCCATTGATCATCGACCAGAGGCTCGTACACCTCACTACACATATGTTTCCTTGCCATAGATCACATTCTTGGATTTCTGGTGGAGACCATTTCTTGGTCAAAAATCCGTAGGTGTTAGCCTTCGGTATTATTGAAAATGGTCGTTCATGGCTATTTTCGACAAAAATGGGGGTTGTGTGGCCATTGATCATCGACCAGAGGCTCGTACACCTCACTACACATATGTTTCCTTGCCATAGATCACATTCTTGGATTTCTGGTGGAGACCATTTCTTGGTCAAAAACTCGTACGTGTTAGCCTTCGGTATTATTGAAAATGGTCGTTCATGGCTATTTTCGACAAAAATGGGGGTTGTGTGGCCATTGATCATCGACCAGAGGCTCATACACCTCACCCCACATATGTTTCCTTGCCATAGATCACATTCTTGGATTTCTGGTGGAGACCATTTCTTGGTCAAAAACTCGTACGTGTTAGCCTTCGGTATTATTGAAAATGGTCATTCATGGCTGTTTTCGGCAAAATGGGGGTTGTGTGGCCATTGATCATCGACTAGAGGCTCATACACCTCACCCCACATATGTTTCCTTGCCATAGATCACATTCTTGGATTTCTGGTGGAGACCATTTCTTGGTTAAAAACTCGTACGTGTTAGCCTTCGGTATTATTGAAAATGGTCGTTCATGGCTATTTTCGGCAAAATGGGGGTTGTGTGGCCATTGATCATCGACCAGAGGCTCGTACACCTCACCCCACATATGTTTCCTTGCCATAGATCACATTCTTGGATTTCTGGTGGAGACCATTTCTTGGTTAAAAACTCGTACGTGTTAGCCTTCGGTATTATTGAAAATGGTCGTTCATGGCTATTTTCGGCAAAATGGGGGTTGTGTGGCCATTGATCATCGACCAGAGGCTCTTACACCTCACCCCACATATGTTTCCTTGCCATAGATCACATTCTTGGATTTCTGGTGGAGACCATTTCTTCGGCAAAAATCCGAATGTGTTAGCCTTTGGTATTTTTGAAAATGGTCATTCATGGCTATTTTCGACACAAATGGGGGTTGTGTGGCCATTGATCATCGACCAGAGGCTCATACACCTCACCCCACATATGTTTCCTTGCCATAGATCACATTCTTGGATTTCTGGTGGAGACCATTTCTTGGTCAAAAATCCGTAGGTGTTAGCCTTCGGTATTATTGAAAATGGTCGTTCATGGCTATTTTCGACAAAAATGGGGGTTGTGTGGCCATTGATCATCGACCAGACGCTCATACACCTCACCCCACATATGTTTCCTTTCCATAGATCACATTCTTGGATTTCTGGTGGAGACCATTTCTTGGTCTAAAATCCGTAGGTGTTAGCCTCTAGTATTATTGAAAATGGTCGCTCATGGCTATTTTCAAGGTCGCTCATGGCTATTTTCATAAAAAATGGGGGTTGTGTGGCCATTTATCATCGACTAGAGGCTCATAAACCTCACCCCACATATGTTTCCTTGCCATAGATCACATTCTTGGATTTCTGGTGGAGACCATTTCTTGGTCAAAAATCCGTACGTGTTAGCCTTTGGTATTTTTGAAAATGGTCGTTCATGGCTTAGTCGATGATCAATGGCCACACAACCCCCATTTTTTATGAAAATAGCCATGAGCGACCATTTTCAATAATACTAGAGGCTAAGACCTACGGATTTTTGACCAAGAAATGGTCTCCACCAGAAATCCAAGAATGTGATCTACGACAAGGAAACATATGTGGGGTGAGGTTTATGAGCCTCTAGTCGATGATAAATGGCCACACAACCCCCATTTTTTATGAAAATAGCCATGAGCGACCTTGAAAATAGCCATGAGCGACCATTTTCAATAATACTAGAGGCTAAGACCTACGCATGGCTATTTTCGGCAAAATGGGGGTTGTGTGGCCATTGATCGTCGACCAGAGGCTCATACACCTCACCCCACATATGTTTCCTTGTCGTAGATCACATTCTTGGATTTCTGGTGGAGACCATTTCTTGGTCAAAAATCCGTACGTGTTAGCCTTCAGTGTCATTGAAAATGGTCGTTCATGGCTATTTTCGACAAAAATTAGGGTTGTATGGCCATTGATCATCGACCAGAGGCTCATACACCTCACCCCACATATGTTTCCTAGCCATAGATCACATTCTTGGATTTCTGGTGGAGACCATTTCTTGGTCAAAAATCCGTAGGTGTTAGCCTTCGGTATTATTGTAAATGGTCATTCATGGCTATTTTCGACAAAAATGGGGGTTGTGTGGCCATTGATCATCGACCAGAGGCTCATACACCTCACCCCACATATGTTTCCTTGCCATAGATCACATTCTTGGATTTCTGGTGGAGTCCATTTCTTGGTCAAAAATCCGTAGGTGTTAGCCTTCGGTATTATTGAAAATGGTCGTTCATGGCTATTTTCGACAAAAATGGGGGTTGTGTGGCCATTGATCATCGACCAGATGCTCATACACCTCACCCCACATATGTTTCCTTGCCATAGATCACATTCTTGGATTTCTGGTGGAGACCATTTCTTGGTCTAAAATCCGTAGGTGTTAGCCTCTAGTATTATTGAAAATGCTCGCTCATGGCTATTTTCAAGGTCGCTCATGGCTATTTTCATAAAAATGGGGGTTGTGTGGCCATTTATCATCGACCAGAGGCTCATACACCTCACCCCACATATGTTTCCTTGCCATAGATTACATTCTGGGATTTCTGGTGGAAACCATTTCTTGGTTAAAAACTCGTACGTGTTAGCCTTCGATATTATTGAAAATGGTCGTTCATGGCTATTTTCGACAAAAATGGGGGTTATGTGGCCATTGATCATCGACCAGAGGCTCATACACCTCACCCCACATATGTTTCCTTGCCATAGATCACATTCTTGGATTTATGGTGGGGACCATTTCTTGGTCAAAAATCCGTACGTGTTAGCCTTCAGTGTCATTGAAAATGGTCGTTCATGGCTATTTTCGACAAAAATTAGGGTTGTGTGGCCATTGATCGTCGACCAGAGGCTCATACACCTCACCCCACATATGTTTCCTTGCCATAGATCACATTCTTGGATTTCTGGTGGAGACCATTTCTTGGTCAAAAATCCGTAGGTGTTAGCCTTCGGTATTATTGAAAATGGTCGTTCATGGCTATTTTCGGCAAAATGGGGGTTGTGTGGCCATTGATCATCGACCAGAGGCTCGTACACCTCACCCCACATATGTTTCCTTGCCATAGATCACATTCTTGGATTTCTGGTGGAGACCATTTCTTGGTCAAAAATCCGTACGTGTTAGCCTTTGGTATTTTTGAAAATGGTCATTCATGGCTATTTTCGACAAAAATGGGGGTTGTGTGGCCATTGATCATCGACTAGAGGCTCATACACCTCACCCCACATATGTTTCCTTGCCATAGATCACATTCTTGGATTTCTGGTGGAGACCATTTCTTGGTAAAAAATCCGTAGGTGTTAGCCTTCGATATTATTGAAAATGGTCGTTCATGGCTATTTTCGACAAAAAATGGGGGTTGTGTGGCCATTGATCATCGACCAGAGGCTCGTACACCTCACCCCTTATATGTTTCCTTTCCATGGTTCATATTCTTGGATTTCTAGTGGATACCATTTCTTGGTCAAAAACTCGTAGGTGTTAGCCTTCGGTATTATTGAAAATGGTCGTTCATGGCTATTTTCAGCAAAATGGGGGTTGTGTGGCCATTGATCATCGACTAGAGGCTCATACACCTCACCCCACATATGTTTCCTTGTCGTAGATCACATTCTTGGATTTCTGGTGGAGACCATTTGTTGGTCTAAAATCCGTAGGTGTTAGCCCCTAGTATTATTGAAAATGGTCGCTCATGGCTATTTTCAAGGTCGCTCATGGCTATTTTCATAAAAAATGGGGGTTGTGTGGCCATTTATCATCGACTAGAGGCTCATAAACCTCACCCCACATATGTTTCCTTGCCATAGATTACATTCTTGGAATTCTGGAGGAGACCATTTCTTGGTCAAAAATCCGTAGGTGTTAGCCTTCGGAATTATTGAAAATGGTCATTCATGGCTATTTTCGGCAAAATGGGGGTTGTGTGGAATAGCCATGAGCGACCATTTTCAATAATACTAGAGGCTAACACCTACGGATTTTAGACCAAGAAATGGTCTCCACCAGAAATCCAAGAATGTGATCTATGGCAAGGAAACATATGTGGGGTGAGGTGTATGAGCGTCTGGTCGATGATCAATGGCCACACAACCCCCATTTTTGTCGAAAATAGCCATGAACGACCATTTTCAATAATACCGAAGGCTAACACCTACGGATTTTTGACCAAGAAATGGTCTCCACCAGAAATCCAAGAATGTGATCTATGGCAAGGAAACATATGTGGGGTGAGGTGTATGAGCGTCTGGTCGATGATCAATGGCCACACAACCCCCATTTTTGTCGAAAATAGCCATGAACGACCATTTTCAATAATACCGAAGGCTAACACCTACGGATTTTTGACCAAGAAATGGTCTCCACCAGAAATCCAAGAATGTGATCTATGGCAAGGAAACATATGTGGGGTGAGGTGTATGAGCCTCTGGTCGATGATCAATGGCCACACAACCCCCATTTTTGTCGAAAATAGCCATGAACGACCATTTTCAATAATACCGAAGGCTAACACCTACGGATTTTTGACCAAGAAATGGTCTCCACCAGAAATCCAAGAAAGTGATCTATGGCAAGGAAACATATGTGGGGTGAGGTGTATGAGCCTCTGGTCGATGATCAATGGCCACACAACCCCCATTTTTGTCGAAAATAGCCATGAACGACCATTTTCAATAATACCGAAGGCTAACACCTACGAGTTTTTGACCAAGAAATGGTTTCCACCAGAAATCCAACAATGTGATCTATGGCAAGGAAACATATGTGGGGTGAGGTTTATGAGCCTCTAGTCGATGATAAATGGCCACACAACCCCCATTTTTTATGAAAATAGCCATGAGCGACCTTGAAAATAGCCATGAGCGACCATTTTCAATAATACTAGAGGCCAACACCTACGGATTTTAGACCAAGAAATGGTCTCCACCAGAAATCCAAGAATGTGATCTATGGCAAGGAAACATATGTGGGGTGAGGTGTATGAGCGTCTGGTCGATGATCAATGGCCACACAACCCCCATTTTTGTCGAAAATAGCCATGAACGACCATTTTCAATAATACCGAAGGCTAACACCTACGGATTTTTGACCAAGAAATGGTCTCCACCAGAAATCCAAGAATGTGATCTATGGCAAGGAAACATATGTGGGGTGAGGTGTATGAGCCTCTGGTCGATGATCAATGGCCACACAACCCCCATTTTTGTCGAAAATAGCCATGAACGACCATTTTCAATAATACCGAAGGCTAACACCTACGGATTTTTGACCAAGAAATGGTCTCCACCAGAAATCCAAGAATGTGATCTATGGCAAGGAAACATATGTGGGGTGAGGTGTATGAGCCTCTGGTCGATGATCAATGGCCACACAACCCCCATTTTTGTCGAAAATAGCCATGAACGACCATTTTCAATAATATCGAAGGCTAACACCTACGGATTTTTGACCAAGAAATGGTCTCCACCAGAAATCCAAGAATGTGATCTACGACAAGGAAACATATGTGGGGTGAGGTGTATGAGCCTCTGGTCGACGATCAATGGCCACACAACCCCCATTTTGCCGAAAATAGCCATGAATGACCATTTTCAATAATACCGAAGGCTAACACGTACGAGTTTTTAACCAAGAAATGGTTTCCACCAGAAATCCAAGAATGTGATCTATGGCAAGGAAACATATGTGGGGTGAGGTTTATGAGCCTCTAGTCGATGATAAATGGCCACACAACCCCCATTTTTTATGAAAATAGCCATGAGCGACCTTGAAAATAGCCATGAGCGACCATTTTCAATAATACTAGAGGCTAACACCTACGGATTTTAGACCAAGAAATGGTCTCCACCAGAAATCCAAGAATGTGATCTATGGCAAGGAAACATATGTGGGGTGAGGTGTATGAGCGTCTGGTCGATGATCAATGGCCACACAACCCCCATTTTTGTCGAAAATAGCCATGAACGACCATTTTCAATAACACCGAAGGCTAACACCTACGGATTTTTGACCAAGAAATGGTCTCCACCAGAAATCCAAGAATGAGATCTATGGCAAGGAAACATATGTGGGGTGAGGTGTATGAGCCTCTGGTCGATGATCAATGGCCACACAACCCCCATTTTTGTCGAAAATAGCCATGAACGACCATTTTCAATAACACCGAAGGCTAACACCTACGGATTTTAGACCAAGAAATGGTCTCCACCAGAAATCCAAGAATGTGATCTATGGCAAGGAAACATATGTGGGGTGAGGTGTATGAGCGTCTGGTCGATGATCAATGGCCACACAACCCCCATTTTTTTATGAAAATAGCCATGAGCGACCATTTTCAATAATATTAGAGGCTAAGACCTACGGATTTTTGACCAAGAAATGGTCTCCACCAGAAATCCAAGAATGTGATCTATGGCAAGGAAACATATGTGGGGTGAGGTGTATGAGCCTCTGGTCGATGATCAATGGCCACACAACCCCCATTTTTGTCGAAAATAGCCATGAATGACCATTTACAATAATACCGAAGGCTAACACCTACGGATTTTTGACCAAGAAATGGTCACCACCAGAAATCCAAGAATGTGATCTATGGCAAGGAAACATATGTGGGGTGAGGTTTATGAGCCTCTAGTCGATGATAAATGGCCACACAACCCCCATTTTTTATGAAAATAGCCATGAGCGACCTTGAAAATAGCCATGAGCGACCATTTTCAATAATACTAGAGGCTAACACCTACGGATTTTAGACCAAGAAATGGTCTCCACCAGAAATCCAAGAATGTGATCTATGGCAAGGAAACATATGTGGGGTGAGGTGTATGAGCGTCTGGTCGATGATCAATGGCCACACAACCCCCATTTTTGTCGAAAATAGCCATGAACGACCATTTTCAATAACACCGAAGGCTAACACCTACGGATTTTTGACCAAGAAATGGTCTCCACCAGAAATCCAAGAATGTGATCTATGGCAAGGAAACATATGTGGGGTGAGGTGTATGAGCCTCTGGTCGATGATCAATGGCCACACAGCCCCCATTTTTGTCGAAAATAGCCATGAACGACCATTTTCAATAATACCGAAGGCTAACACCTACGGATTTTTGACCAAGAAATGGTCTCGACCAGAAATCCAAGAATGTGATCTATGGCAAGGAAACATATGTGGGGTGAGGTGTATGAGCCTCTGGTCGATGATCAATGGCCACACAACCCCCATTTTTGTCGAAAATAGCCATGAACGACCATTTTCAATAATATCGAAGGCTAACACCTACGGATTTTTGACCAAGAAATGGTCTCCACCAGAAATCCAAGAATGTGATCTACGACAAGGAAACATATGTGGGGTGAGGTGTATGAGCCTCTGGTCGACGATCAATGGCCACACAACCCCCATTTTGCGGAAAATAGCCATGAATGACCATTTTCAATAATACCGAAGGCTAACACGTACGAGTTTTTAACCAAGAAATGGTTTCCACCAGAAATCCAAGAATGTAATCTATGGCAAGGAAACATATGTGGGGTGAGGTTTATGAGCCTCTAGTCGATGATAAATGGCCACACAACCCCCATTTTTTATGAAAATAGCCATGAGCGACCTTGAAAATAGCCATTAGCGACCATTTTCAATAATACTAGAGGCTAACACCTACGGATTTTAGACCAAGAAATGGTCTCCACCAGAAATCCAAGAATGTGATCTATGGCAAGGAAACATATGTGGGGTGAGGTGTATGAGCGTCTGGTCGATGATCAATGGCCACACAACCCCCATTTTTTTATGAAAATAGCCATGAGCGACCATTTTCAATAATATTAGAGGCTAAGACCTACAGATTTTTGACCAAGAAATGGTCTCCACCAGAAATCCAAGAATGTGATCTATGGCAAGGAAACATATGTGGGGAGAGGTGTATGAGCCTCTGCTCGATGATCAATGGCCACACAACCCCCATTTTTGTCGAAAATAGCTATGAATGACCATTTACAATAATACCGAAGGCTAACACCTACGGATTTTTGACCAAGAAATGGTCTCCACCAGAAATCCAAGAATGTGATCTATGGCAAGGAAACATATGTGGGGTGAGGTGTATGAGCCTCTGGTCGATGATCAATGGCCACATAACCCCCATTTTTGTCGAAAATAGCCATGAACGACCATTTTCAATAATATCGAAGGCTAACACCTACGGATTTTTGACCAAGAAATGGTCTCCACCAGAAATCCAAGAATGTGATCTACGACAAGGAAATATATGTGGGGTGAGGTGTATGAGCCTCTGGTCGACGATCAATGGCCACACAACCCCCATTTTGCCGAAAATAGCCATGAATGACCATTTTCAATAATACCGAAGGCTAACACGTACGAGTTTTTAACCAAGAAATGGTTTCCACCAGAAATCCAAGAATGTAATCTATGGCAAGGAAACATATGTGGGGTGAGGTTTATGAGCCTCTAGTCGATGATAAATGGCCACACAACCCCCATTTTTTATGAAAATAGCCATGAGCGACCTTGAAAATAGCCATGAGCGACCATTTTCAATAATACTAGAGGCTAACACCTACGGATTTTAGACCAAGAAATGGTCTCCACCAGAAATCCAAGAATGTGATCTATGGCAAGGAAACATATGTGGGGTGAGGTGTATGAGCGTCTGGTCGATGATCAATGGCCACACAACCCCCATTTTTGTCGAAAATAGCCATGAACGACCATTTTCAACAATACTGAAGGCTAACAATTACGGATTTTTGACCAAGAAATGGTCTCCACCAGAAATCCAAGAATGTGATCTATGGCAAGGAAACATATGTGGGGTGAGGTGTATGAGCCTCTAGTCGATGATCAATGGCCACACAACCCCCATTTTTGTCGAAAATAGCCATGAATGACCATTTTCAAAAATACCAAAGGCTAACACGTACGGATTTTTAACCAAGAAATGGTCTCCACCAGAAATCCAAGAATGTGATCTATGGCAAGGAAACATATGTAGGGTGAGGGGTACGAGCCTCTGGTCGATGATCAATGGCCACACAACCCCCATTTTGCCGAAAATAGCCATGAATGACCATTTTCAATAATACCGAAGGCTAACACGTACGAGTTTTTAACCAAGAAATGGTTTCCACCAGAAATCCAAGAATGTAATCTATGGCAAGGAAACATATGTGGGGTGAGGTTTATGAGCCTCTAGTCGATGATAAATGGCCACACAACCCCCATTTTTTATGAAAATAGCCATGAGCGACCTTGAAAATAGCCATGAGCGACCATTTTCAATAATACTAGAGGCTAACACCTACGGATTTTAGACCAAGAAATGGTCTCCACCAGAAATCCAAGAATGTGATCTATGGCAAGGAAACATATGTGGGGTGAGGTGTATGAGCGTCTGGTCGATGATCAATGGCCACACAACCCCCATTTTTGTCGAAAATAGCCATGAACGACCATTTTCAACAATACCGAAGGCTAACACCTACGGATTTTTGACCAAGAAATGGTCTCCACCAGAAATCCAAGAATGTGATCTATGGCAAGGAAACATATGTGGGGTGAGGTGTATGAGCCTCTGGTCGATGATCAATGGCCACACAACCCCCATTTTTGTCGAAAATAGCCATGAACAACCATTTTCAATAATACCGAAGGCTAACACCTACGGATTTTTGACCAAGAAATGGTCTCCACCAGAAATCCAAGAATGTGATCTATGGCAAGGAAACATATGTGGGGTGAGGTGTATGAGCCTCTGGTCGATGATCAATGGCCACACAACCCCCATTTTTGTCGAAAATAGCCATGAACGACCATTTTCAATAATATCGAAGGCTAACACCTACGGATTTTTGACCAAGAAATGGTCTCCACTAGAAATCCAAGAATGTGATCTACGACAAGGAAACATATGTGGGGTGAGGTGTATGAGCCTCTGGTCGACGATCAATGGCCAAACAACCCCCATTTTGCCGAAAATAGCCATGAATGACCATTTTCAATAATACCGAAGGCTAACACGTACGAGTTTTTAACCAAGAAATGGTTTCCACCAGAAATCCAAGAATGTAATCTATGGCAAGGAAACATATGTGGGGTGAGGTTTATGAGCCTCTAGTCGATGATAAATGGCCACACAACCCCCATTTTTTATGAAAATAGCCATGAGCGACCTTGAAAATAGCCATGAGCGACCATTTTCAATAATACTAGAGGCTAACACCTACGGATTTTAGACCAAGAAATGGTCTCCACCAGAAATCCAAGAATGTGATCTATGGCAAGGAAACATATGTGGGGTGAGGTGTATGAGCGTCTGGTCGATGATCAATGGCCACACAACCCCCATTTTGCCGAAAATAGCCATGAATGACCATTTTCAATAATACCGAAGGCTAACACGTACGAGTTTTTAACCAAGAAATGGTTTCCACCAGAAATCCAAGAATGTAATCTATGGCAAGGAAACATATGTGGGGTGAGGTTTATGAGCCTCTAGTCGATGATAAATGGCCACACAACCCCCATTTTTTATGAAAATAGCCATGAGCGACCTTGAAAATAGCCATGAGCGACCATTTTCAATAATACTAGAGGCTAACACCTACGGATTTTAGACCAAGAAATGGTCTCCACCAGAAATCCAAGAATGTGATCTATGGCAAGGAAACATATGTGGGGTGAGGTGTATGAGCGTTTGGTCGATGATCAATGGCCACACAACCCCCATTTTTGTCGAAAATAGCCATGAACGACCATTTTCAATAATACCGAAGGCTAACACCTACGGATTTTTGACCAAGAAATGGTCTCCACCAGAAATCCAAGAATGTGATCTATGGCAAGGAAACATATGTGGGGTGAGGTGTATGAGCGTCTGGTCGATGATCAATGGCCACACAACCCCCATTTTTGTCGAAAATAGCCATGAACGACCATTTTCAATAATACCGAAGGTTAACACCTATGGATTTTTGACCATGAAATGGTCTCCACCAGAAATCCAAGAATGTGATCTATGGCAAGGAAACATATGTGGGGTGAGGTGTATGAGCGTCTGGTCGATGATCAATGGCCACACAACCCCCATTTTTGTCGAAAATAGCCATGAACGACCATTTTCAATAATACCGAAGGCTAACACGTACGGATTTTTAACCAAGAAATGGTCTCCACCAGAAATCCAAGAATGTGATCTATGGCAAGGAAACATATGTGGGGTGAGGTGTATGAGCCTCTGGTCGATGATCAATTGCCACACAACCCCCATTTTTGTCGAAAATAGCCATGAATGACCATTCAAGAATGTGATCTATGGCAAGGAAACATATGTGGGGTGAGGTGTATGAGCGTCTGGTCGATGATCAATGGCCACACAACCCCCATTTTTGTCGAAAATAGCCATGAACGACCATTTACAATAATACCGAAGGCTAACACGTACGGATTTTTAACCAAGAAATGGTCATTCATGGCTATTTTCGACAAAAATGGGGGTTTTGTGGCCATTGATCATCGACCAGAGGCTCATACACCTCACCCCACATATGTTTCCTTGCCATAGATCACATTCTTGGATTTCTGGTGGAGACCATTTCTTGGTCAAAAATCCGTAGGTCTTAGCCTCTAATATTACTGAAAACTGTCGCTCATGGCTATTTTCATAAAAAATGGGGGTTGTGTGGCCATTTATCATCGACTAGAGGCTCATAAATCTCACCCCACATATGTTTCTTTGCCATAGATCACATTCTTGGATTTCTGGTGGAGACCATTTCTTGGTCAAAAATCCGTAGGTGTTAGCCTTCGGTATTATTGAAAATGGTCGTTCATGGCTATTTTCGGCAAAATGGGGGTTGTGTGGCCATTGATCATCGACCAGAGGCTCATAAACCTCACCCCACATATGTTTCCTTGCCATAGATCACATTCTTGGATTTCTGGTGGAGACCATTTCTTGGTTAAAAATCCGTACGTGTTAGCCTTTGGTATTTTTGAAAATGGTCATTCATGGCTAATTTCGGCAAAAATGGGGGTTGTGTGGCCATTGATCGTCGACCAGAGGCTCATACACCTCACCCCACATATGTTTCCTTGCCATAGATCATATTCTTGGATTTCTGGTGGAGACCATTTCTTGGTCAAAAATCCGTAGGTGTTAGCTTTCGGTATTATTGTAAATGGTCATTCATGGCTATTTTCGACAAAAATGGGGGTTGTGTGGCCATTGATCATCGACCAGAGGCTCATACACCTCACCCCACATATGTTTCCTTGCCATAGATCACATTCTTGGATTTCTGGTGGAGACCATTTCTTGGTCAAAAATCCGTACGTGTTAGCCTTTGGCATTTTTGAAAATGGTCGTTCATGGCTTGGTCGATGATCAATGGCCACACAACCCCCATTTTTTATGAAAATAGCCATGAGCGACCATTTTCAATAATACTAGAGGCTAAGACCTACGGATTTTTGACCAAGAAATGGTCTCCACCAGAAATCCAAGAATGTGATCTATGGCAAGGAAACATATGTGGGGTGAGGTGTATGAGCATCTGGTCGATGATCAATGGCCACACAACCCCCATTTTTGTCGAAAATAGCCATGAACGACCATTTTCAATGACACCGAAGGCTAACACCTACGGATTTTTGACCAAGAAATGGTCTCCACCATAAATCCAAGAATGTGATCTATGGCAAGGAAACATATGTGTAGTGAGGTGTATGAGCCTCTGGTCGAAGATTAATGGCCACACAACCCCCATTTTTGTCGAAAATAGCCATGAATGACCATTTTCAAAAATACCAAAGGCTAACACATTCGGATTTTTGCCCAAGAAATGGTCTCCACCAGAAATCCAAGAATGTGATCTATGGAAAGGAAACATATGTGGGGTGAGGTGTATGAGCCTCTGGTCGACGATCAATGGCCACACAACCCCCATTTTTGTCGAAAATAGCCATGAACGACCATTTTCAATAATACCGAAGGCTAACACCTACGGATTTTTGACCAAGAAATGGTCTCCACTAGAAATCCAAGAATGTGATCTATGGGAAGGAAACATATGTGGGGTGAGGTGTATGAGCGTCTGGTCGATGATCAATGGCCACACAACCCCCATTTTGCTGAAAATAGCCATGAACGACCATTTTCAATAATATCGAAGGCTAACACGTACGAGTTTTTAACCAAGAAATGGTCTCCACCAGAAATCCAAGAATGTGATCTATGGCAAGGAAACATATGTGGGGTGAGGTGTATGAGCCTCTGGTCGACGATCAATGGCCACACAACCCTAATTTTTGTCGAAAATAGCCATGAACGACCATTTTCAAAAATACCAAAGGCTAACACGTACGGATTTTTGACCAAGAAATGGTCTCCACCAGAAATCTAAGAATGTGATCTATGGCAAGGAAACATATGTGTAGTGAGGTGTACGAGCCTCTGGTCGATGATCAATGGCCACACAACCCCCATTTTGCCGAAAATAGCCATAAGCGACCATTTTCAATAATATTAGAGGCTAAGACCTACGGATTTTTGACCAAGAAATGGTCTCCACCAGAAATCCAAGAATGTGATCTATGGCAAGGAAACATATGTGGGGTGAGGCGTATGAGCCTCTGGTCGACGATCAATGGCCAGACAACCCCCATTTTGCCGAAAATAGCCATGAATGACCATTTTCAATAATACAGAAGGCTAACACGTACGAGTTTTTAACCAAGAAATGGTCTCCGCCAGAAATCCAAGAATGTAATCTATGGCAAGGAAACATATGTGTAGTGAGGTGTATGAGCCTCTGGTCGATGATCAATGGCCACACAACCCCCATTTAGCCTTCGATATTATTGAAAATGGTCGTTCATGGCTATTTTCGACAAAAATGGGGGTTGTGTGGCCATTGATCATCGACCAGACGCTCATACACCTCACCCCACATATGTTTCCTTGCCATAGATTACATTCTTGGATTTCTGGTGGAGACCATTTCTTGGTTAAAAACTCGTACGTGTTAGCCTCTAATATTATTGAAAATGGTCGTTCATGGCTATTTTCGACAAAAATGGGGGTTGTGTGGCCATTGATCATCGACCAGAGGCTCGTACACTTCACCCCACATATGTTTTCTTGCCATAGATCACATTCTTGGATTTCTGGTGGAGACCATTTCTTGGTTAAAAATCCGTAGGTCTTAGCCTCTAATATTATTGAAAATGGTCGCTCATGGCTATTTTCATAAAAAAATGGGGGTTGCGTGGCCATTTATCATCGACTAGAGGCTCATAAATCTCACCCCACATATGTTTCCTTGCCATAGATCACATTCTTGGATTTTTGGTGGAGACCATTTCTTGGTCAAAAACTCGTACGTGTTAGCCTTCGGTATTATTGAAAATGGTCGTTCATGGCTATTTTCGGCAAAATGGGGGTTGTGTGGCAATTGATCATCGACCAGAGGCTCATACACCTCACCCCACATATGTTTCCTTGCCATAGATTACATTCTTGGATTTCTGGTGGAGACCATTTCTTGGTCAAAAATCCGAAGGTGTTAGCCTTCGATATTATTGAAAATGGTCGTTCATGGCTATTTTCGACAAAAATGGGGGTTGTGTGGCCATTGATCATCGACCAGAGGCTCATACACCTCACCCCACATATGTTTCCTTGCCATAGATCACATTCTTGGATTTCTGGTGGAGACCATTTCTTGGGCAAAAATCCGAATGTGTTAGCCTTTGGTATTTTTGAAAATGGTCATTCATGGCTATTTTCGACAAAAATGGGGGTTGTGTGGCCATTGATCTTCGACCAGAGGCTCATACACCTCACTACACATATGTTTCCTTGCCATAGATCACATTCTTGGATTTATGGTGGAGACCATTTCTTGGTCAAAAATCCGTAGGTGTTAGCCTTCAGTGTCATTGAAAATGGTCGTTCATGGCTATTTTCGACAAAAATTAGGGTTGTGTGGCCATTGATCGTCGACCAGAGGCTCATACACCTCACCCCACATATGTTTCCTTGCCATAGATCACATTCTTGGATTCCTGGTGAAGACCATTTCTTGGTCAAAACCTCACCCCACATATGTTTCCTTGCCATAGATTACATTCTTGGATTTCTAGTGGAGACCATTTCTTGGTTAAAAACTCGTACGTGTTAGCCTTCGGTATTATTGAAAATGGTCATTCATGGCTATTTTCGGCAAAATGGGGGTTGTGTGGCCATCGATCGTCGACCAGAGGCTCATACACCTCACCCCACATATGTTTCCTTGCCATAGATCACATTCTTGGATTTCTGGTGGAGACCATTTCTTGGTCAAAACCTCACCCCACATATGTTTCCTTGCCATAGATTACATTCTTGGATTTCTGGTGGAGACCATTTCTTGGTTAAAAACTCGTACGTGTTAGCCTTCGGTATTATTGAAAATGGTCATTCATGGCTATTTTCGGCAAAATGGGGGTTGTGTGGCCATTGATCGTCGACCAGAGGCTCATACACCTCACCCCACATATGTTTCCTTGCCATAGATCACATTCTTGGATTTCTGGTGGAGACCATTTCTTGGTCAAAAATCCGTAGGTGTTAGCCTTCGATATTATTGAAAATGGTCGTTCATGGCTATTTTCGACAAAAATGGGGGTTGTGTGGCCATTGATCATCGACCAGAGGCTCATACACCTCACCCCACATATGTTTCCTTGCCATAGATCACATTCTTGGATTTCTAGTGGAGACCATTTCTTGGTCAAAAATCCGTAGGTGTTAGCCTTCGGTATTATTGTAAATGGTCATTCATGGCTATTTTCGACAAAAATGGGGGTTGTGTGGCCATTGATCATCGACCAGAGGCTCATACACCTCACCCAACATATGTTTCCTTGCCATAGATCACATTCTTGGATTTCTGGTGGAGACCATTTCTTGGTCAAAAATCCGTAGGTCTTAGCCTCTAGTATTATTGAAAATGGTCGCTCATGGCTATTTTCATAAAAAAGGGGGTTGTGTGGCCATTGATCATCGACTAGAGGCTCATACACCTCACCCCACATATGTTTCCTTGCCGTAGATCACATTCTTGGATTTCTGGTGGAGACCATTTCTTGGTCAAAAATCCGTAGGTGTTAGCCTTCGGTATTATTGAAAATGGTCGTTCATGGCTATTTTCGGCAAAATGGGGGTTGTGTGGCCATTGATCATCGACCAGAGGCTCATACACCTCACCCCACATATGTTTCCTTGCCATAGATCACATTCTTGGATTTCTGGTGGAGACCATTTCTTGGTCAAAAATCCGTAGGTCTTAGCCTCTAATATTATGGAAAATGGTCGCTCATGGCTATTTTCATAAAAAAATGGGGGTTGTGTGGCCATTTATCATCGACTAGAGGCTCATAAATCTCACCCCACATATGTTTCCTTGCCATAGATCACATTCTTGGATTTTTGGTGGAGACCATTTCTTGGTCAAAAACTCGTACGTGTTAGCCTTCGGTATTATTGAAAATGGTCGTTCATGGCTATTTTCGGCAAAATGGGGGTTGTGTGGCAATTGATCATCGACTAGAGGCTCATACACCTCACCCCACATATGTTTCCTTGCCATAGATTACATTCTTGGATTTCTGGTGGAGACCATTTCTTGGTCAAAAATCCGTAGGTGTTAGCCTTCGATATTATTGAAAATGGTCGTTCATGGCTATTTTCGACAAAAATGGGGGTTGTGTGGCCATTGATCATCGACCAAAGGCTCATACACCTCACCCCACATATGTTTCCTTGCCACAGATCACATTCTTGGATTTCTGGTGGAGACCATTTCTTGGGCAAAAATCCGAATGTGTTAGCCTTTGGTATTTTTGAAAATGGTCATTCATGGCTATTTTCGACAAAAATGGGGGTTGTGTGGCCATTGATCTTCGACCAGAGGCTCATACACCTCACTACACATATGTTTCCTTGCCATAGATCACATTCTTGGATTTATGGTGGAGACCATTTCTTGGTGAAAAATCCGTAGGTGTTAGCCTTCAGTGTCATTAAAAATGGTCGTTCATGGCTATTTTCGACAAAAATTAGGGTTGTGTGGCCATTGATCGTCGACCAGAGGCTCATACACCTCACCCCACATATGTTTCCTTGCCATAGATCACATTCTTGGATTTCTAGTGGAGACCATTTCTTGGTCAAAACCTCACCCCACATATGTTTCCTTGCCATAGATTACATTCTTGGATTTCTAGTGGAGACCATTTCTTGGTTAAAAACTCGTACGTGTTAGCCTTCGGTATTATTGAAAATGGTCATTCATGGCTATTTTCGGCAAAATGGGGGTTCTGTGGCCATTGGTCGTCGACCAGAGGCTCATACACCTCACCCCACATATGTTTCCTTGCCATAGATCACATTCTTGGATTTCTGGTGGAGACCATTTCTTGGTCTAAAATCCGTAGGTGTTAGCCTTCGATCCAGACGCTCATACACCTCACCCCACATATGTTTCCTTGTCGTAGATCACATTCTTGGATTTCTGGTGGAGACCATTTCTTGGTCAAAAATCCGTAGGTGTTAGCCTTCGATATTATTGAAAATGGTCGTTCATGGCTATTTTCGACAAAAATGGGGGTTGTGTGGCCATTGATCATCGACCAGAGGCTCATAAACCTCACCCCACATATGTTTCCTTGCCATAGATCACATTCTTGGATTTCTGGTGGAGATCATTTCTTGGTTAAAAACTCGTACGTGTTAGCCTTCGGTATTATTGAAAATGGTCGCTCATGGCTATTTTCATAAAAAAATGGGGGTTCTGTGGCCATTGATCGTCGACCAGAGGCTCATACACCTCACCCCACATATGTTTCCTTGCCATAGATCTCATTCTTGGATTTCTGGTGGAGATCATTTCTTGGTCTAAAATCCGTAGGTGTTAGCCTTCGATCCAGACGCTCATACACCTCACCCCACATATGTTTCCTTGTCGTAGATCACATTCTTGGATTTCTGGTGGAGACCATTTCTTGGTCAAAAATCCGTAGGTGTTAGCCTTCGATATTATTGAAAATGGTCGTTCATGGCTATTTTCGACAAAAATGGTGGTTGTGTGGCCATTGATCATCGACCAGAGGCTCATAAACCTCACCCCACATATGTTTCCTTGCCATAGATCACATTCTTGGATTTCTGGTGGAGATCATTTCTTGGTTAAAAACTCGTACGTGTTAGCCTTCGGTATTATTGAAAATGGTCGCTCATGGCTATTTTCATAAAAAAATGGGGGTTGTGTGGCCATTGATCATCGACCAGATGCTCATACACCTCACCCCACATATGTTTCCTTGCCATAGATCACATTCTTGGATTTCTGATTGAGACCATTTCTTGGTCTAAAATCCGTACGTGTTAGCCTTCGGTATTATTGAAAATGGTCATTCATGGCTATTTTCGACAAAAATTAGGGTTGTGTGGCCATTGATCGTCGACCAGAGGCTCATACACCTCACCCCACATATGTTTCCTTGCCATAGATCACATTCTTGGATTTCTGGTGGAGACCATTTCTTGGTTAAAAACTCGTACGTGTTAGCCTTCGGTATTATTGAAAATGGTCGTTCATGGCTATTTTCAGCAAAATGGGGGTTGTGTGGCCATTTATCATCGACCAAAGGCTCATACACCTCACCCCACATATGTTTCCTTGCCATAGATCACATTCTTGGATTTCTGGTGGAGACCATTTCTTGGTCAAAAATTCGTAGGTGTTAGCCTTCGGTATTATTGAAAATGGTCATTCATGGCTATTTTCGGCAAAATGGGGGTTGTGTGGCCATTGATCGTCGACCAGAGGCTCATACACCTCTAGTGGAGACCAATTCTTGGTCAAAAATCTGTAGGTGTTAGCCTTTGGTATTATTGAAAATGGTCGTTCATGGCTATTTTCATAAAAAATGGGGGTTGTGTGGCCATTTATCATCGACTAGAGGCTCGTACACCTCACCCCACATATGTTTCCTTGCCATAGATCACATTCTTGGATTTCTGGTGGAGACCATTTCTTGGGCAAAAATCCGTAGGTCTTAGCCTCTAGTATTATTGAAAATGGTCGCTCATGGCTATTTTTGGCAAAAATGGGGTTGTGTGGCCATTGATCATCGACCAGACGCTCATACACCTCACCCCACATATGTTTCCTTGCCATAGAATGACCATTTACAATAATACCTGTTGGGGACTTGTTCTCAAATGCTGAGAGTTAAGAACAAGGCAACATAGAAAATGTTAATCGTTAATGTCCTTCGTCCTCCGAAGCATTATTTCCTTTAGGACGTAATGACTTGCGGACGAAGGTTATGAAGGACATACCTTCATAAATTCATCAAACAATGACGAAGAATGAAATATGAAGAATGTAAAAGAAAACATGAACAATCATTTATTATTATCGAGCATAAAAAATATTATTGAACTACAAGTGTACCTTCAATCGGAAGGAAATGACAATACAAGCGTGACGCAAAAAGCGAATGCCAAGTCAGCGTGAACAGTACGGGGATACTGTTCACCTATTTATAGACACGGGACACCGCCCTTACAAAATTACATTCGTGCCCTTTACATTTGATAATAACTCTATAGTAGTCTATCGAGGTCTGAATAGCCTTTTCATCTTTAAGTCGGTTCCACTCTTTGCTGTCACGCCGAAGCTTTCCTGCTCGCACCTTCGGCTCTGTATCAACCTTCGTATTATTCCGGTCTATTACAATGCCGACTTTAGTCCGAGGATACCTGTTCACACATTGTACTACAGAAATACTGTTAAATCCTGTTTTTGAGGACCTTCGGACGCCGAAGGTCCCCAACAGTAGCCCCTCGCAATATTAATTTGTTCGAAATAATAAATTTAGATTGCGATATGGACGAAGGCTTTACGCCGAAGGTCCGAAAAAACACCTTCCCTTTGCTAGAATAGCAACATTCAATGACAAGTGGGGTCTTTCAGCTTTCAACGCATCGAGCGTATAAATACGGCCATACCGCAAACTCATTTTGCACGCTTTCTGGCCAACCACTCCCGCTCACTCAATTTTTAGCTCTTGTGCACTGTGATTTGCTAAGCTTTTAGCTTTGAAGCTTCGGCTTTGAAAACAGTTTTTTAGTGTTTCCGAAGATGTCTGAAGCTGCTAAGAAGGCTGCTGCTGAGATGAAGCTGAGTCTTGATGAAGAGAAGAACTTAGGGTTTCTTATAGCGATGTCGAAGACCAACACAGAAAAAATCACCAAGGAGATTCTGGAAGGTTTGTCTGAAGATACTGGTGACAGTGAAAGTTATGATGTGGACAGCGGTGGCGAAGACTCCGAAGATCGTCCCTGGCGACCAAGCCATTCAGTTTATGGTAAATCAACTATCAAAGAGAATCATCTTGTTAACATGAGAGGAAGGTATTTCCGGGATCTGTCTGTTGTGAGAGCCGACGAAGGGGAGAAGACTTGTCCACACCCTGAAGAGAATGAAGTCGTAGTGTTCCGAAGCTTTTTGAAGGCTGGGCTGCGATTGCCCTTGAGCAGCTTCGTCGTGGAGGTGCTGAAGATTTTTGAAGTCTATCTTCACCAACTTACCCCCGAGGCAATCATAAGGCTGAATATCTTCGTGTGGGCCGTGCGAAGCCAAGGTCTGAAGCCTGATGCAAAAAGTTTCTGCAATATGCACGAATTATCATACGAGACAATACCTTGGGGTAAGGAACAGTATCACAATAACTTTGGCTGCTACAATTTTGTTTCTCGGTCTGGGTCAAGCTGCCCCGTGCCAACTTTTCGGAAGAGATGGCCCAGCGGCTGGATGACAGAATGGTTCTATGTAAAAAATGATCTGAAAGCACGAGAAGACATCAAAGGTATAATTATGCGTCCAATTTGGCAAAGCTTCGGCCTTCGCAGGCCGAATGTTGAAATGAATGAAGCCGCCGAAGAATGCCAAAGAGCCTTCGGCGTTGTCTGTTCTTTTATAGGAACAAGGGACTTAGTACAAGAGCATATCGCCTGGCCGCTTGCGGAGAAATGGGAAATGCCACAAGAAACCATTAAAGAGGCCGACGAAGGTGGACTTATCAGGTTTAAGTACACTTTTAAGTTTGGAGATAAATTTATTGAGCCAGATGATGAGTGGTTGAAAAGCATTGACAATTTAAGTGATGAGCTGCTTGGGACCTACTCGAAGGCCGAAGATACTGCAATGTCAGCAGCCTTCGGAGGCCGAAAAAAGAAGAGACTGAATCGGGTATTTGATGCCATCGGGTTTGTCTACCCTGACTATTGCTATCCCATTCGAAGGCAGAAGAGAAAAAACACAACCTCTGCAAAAGAAGAAACTGCAGCTGCTCCTAGCGAGCCAGAACCGAAAAGGAAGAAGATAAAGGTTCTTACGCATCGGCCGCGCTATATTGAACCAGCTTCGGTGCCTGAGTTTACCGGAGAAACTTCTTCGGCATCCGAAGCTGAAAAACCAACCGAACCAACTTTACTGCCAGAAGTCGCAGAAACGGCCGAAGTGCCAAAAAAGTCAGAATTGGAACAATCAAAAACTTTGTTATCAGGAACGAAAGAGAAAGACGAAGCGCCGTCCACAGAAAAAATGGAAGAGATAAAGGAAGCAACTGAGGGCTCCAAAACATCAGAAGTCTTGAGTCCTGCAGCAAACATTGGGGCAGCAAAAAATGAAAAAGTGCCAGCCGTAACTCCGAAAAGAAAGAGAATGGCTAATGTGCTAGATGTACTGGAAACAATCAAATCTTCAAGCACACCTCCGAAGAAGGCTGCTGTCACTCCTGAAACAGCAACTGAAATTCCTGGTTCTATAGTTCCAGAGCAAGAGATTGAAGCCGAAGCTGGGCCCTCAGAGCCCGCAAAGGAAAAACCCTTGGAAAGTGAGGCAGAAAAAATAACAAAGCCAACTTTTGTTGAAGAAACCGGTGTTGTTGCCCCCGAAGCATCCCCCAAAATTCGTGATTATATTTTCCGTCATGCTTCGGGGAAAAAATTATCAGAAAAAGAAGAACAAGAGGCCCAGCACTATGCCCAAAAACTGAAATATCCAAAGGGGGCGTTAATATTTAATGGCAGTGGGGAAGAAGACTTCTTGTATTGTCTTCCCGACAGCAAGGAAATTTCTGTCTGCCGGGAGATGAGCAAGAGCTTCGGATTCCCGACTCTAGAAGACGGGCTCTCAGTGCTGTCGAAGAACGATCTGGCCGACAGCCTGGCTTACAATAGCTTAAAGGTACGATACATGAAATCCTTGTATTTTTCCGTTCGTTTAAACCTATTGATACACACATATTTCTCTTTGCAGGGCTTGATACTTAGCAATGCTCTCAGAGCACAGAAAGATGCTGAAGACGAAGGGTGTACTATAGCCCTGAGCAACCTTCGTTCCGAAGTAATTGAACTGAGGAACGAAGGTCTCGAAAAAGACAAAATATTATACTCATTGTTAAATAAAATAAAGGAAGACGAGGCTGCTTTTAAAGTTCAAGCTGAAGGTCAAAAGCGCGAAATTGAAGATCTTCGGAAACAACTGGCCAGAGCTAAGGAAGAACGCATTCTTGAAGAAACAAAGCGTGAGCTCAGCGATCAATGGGCAGATCACCTAGAAGTGACTGTTGAAGAGCTTCGTTCGTCAAAAAAGAGATGCTATAACAAATCTATAGATTGTGTTAAGAAATTAAAAACTAGCTTTGCCAAGGTCGGCGCATTCTCAAGTGAGGAAAACTTTTCGAGAGGCAATCCCGAAGGTGTCATCGAATGGATTGGCCACGAAGCCGAAGCCTTCGAAGAAATTTTAAATAGCCGAGGAGATATATGTGCCTTCTCTGGCGCCAGAGGGATTGCCACTATCTTAGAGAAGAAGGGCTGCGAACATGTAAAAATTTTAGCACAGTCCGAAGCTGCTTTGTCCTTTGAAGATACAAAAGACCCTTCGGCCGAAGCTAGTATAATTGGTGGAAAATTTTTTACCGATATCTGGGATAATGGTGGCCGAGAAATGGCCGGAGAAATTATTCGAAGAAGTGAGAAGGGCATTCACGATGCTAGAGAAGTAGCTGAGGCTGCTGACAAGAGCGCAGAGGCCGAAGGTCAATTAGGTACTAAATAATAGTTTTTATCGTGTTGTCATCTTTAGGCTTTAAGATTTGTTTGCGATTTGTAAAAGCAATGTAGCCGTGTCCTGTCCTTCCTTAGATCCTACTGAAGTATCTCCGGGTGCTCGGCCTAGGGGTGATGATGAAATTAAAAAGATGGCCGAAGCTATTATGGATGAAGTTGTCGATCGACTGTTGAACGAAGCTGCGGAAGTGGTACTTAAGGAAGACTAAATGCTACTGTAAAAACATTTTAGATGTAACATGTGTAATATCTTGTAATCCTGTATGTAATATATTTGTTTCATTTTTCTTTATGGTTCAACTCTTTACGATGCATGAAACTTTACATACGTACCATTTTTGAGTCTTTGGCGAAAAAACACCTTCCCTTCTTTTCATGCTTCGTGAAGAAGAATTACCATTTATCACAACAATATCCGAAGTATCCTGAAAGGTGTTGAAGCTTCGTAGAAACATTCTTCAAGGCTATACTTCAGAGATCAATATTGTTTCTCCTTGTGACTTGGCATAATTTGCCCCTTTTTCAAAGCGTTTTCCCGAAGATTGATATCATATCTCTTTCTTATGCCACATGCAGTATGATGTATGATGCTTATGTTATGCAAAAATGATGTGATGATGTTATGCTATGTAAGGTGATATTCCGAAGGTACACGCATATTTGCGCGATAAAACACATAATCTTTTTGTGAATCAGCGTTGACTTTTCGCTATAAGCCTCCCTTAGGAGCTTCTTCGCCTTTTACTTCAGCGGAATCAGCGTTGATTTTTCGCTGTAAGCTCTGCATTCCCTTAGGAACGTCTTTGGAGCTTCTTCGCCTTTTACTTAGGCGGTATCAGCGTTGACTTTTCGCTGTATGCTCTGCATTCCTTTTGGAACGACTTTGGAGCAGAAAACTTACGCTGCGCTCCCTTCGGAACGACTTTTTGTGACTTCGTCAAACTTACTCTGCGTTCCTTGGAACGACTTTTCGTTGCTTCGAAGAATTTTTTCGATAATTCGAAGGTCCTCTTTGTTATGACAAATCCTTAAACTTCAACAACTGAAGCCTGTGAAGAAAATATATTTTCCTTGTGGGAACTATTTTCATGAAATCTAAACAATGTCCTTTATTACACAAAAAATAAAACTGAATGAAAAAAGATTACTATCAAGGTAGGATATTTGTCAGTAGATGTGCTTTGATTCTGGCACAGTGCTGTTGACCGTGCGAGCTTCGGACTGTTCTCTGAAGTCCCTTTGATGCGGAGCATATTGGCTCCCTTCTGGCTGCTGGCCTTGTTGCAACGGAGGTGGAGGCGGAGGTTGTTGCCAGGAAGCTTGAGGCTGACTCGCCGAAGCAACAGAGACTGCAGGATGGTGGCCCACATATTCTGGGATGTAGGGCGAATGATACGAAGCTGTATGCATGACCTGCTTCGGCTGGGCTTGTTGTGCTGCTGCTTCAGCTATTTCCTTTTGCTTCTGAATAGTAACATGGCACATCCTGGTAGTATGGCCTTTGTTCTCACCGCAGAATAAGCAAAAGATTCTTCTCGGTTGATCGCCAAATCTTCCTCCGAAGCCCCTGGCGCCTCTGCCTCTTGGAGCTGGTGGTCGGAAGGAGCTTTGCTGTTGTCCAGAAGCCTGTGAGGAGCATTGTGGCCTTTGCTGTTGGCTTCCTCTGTCATCATTTTGTGTAGAATTGTGAATTGATCTCACATGCCTCGGGTAAAACCTCCCTCCGAAGCCCCTGGTCATTTCAGAAAACCTGAAAGCCTCCTCCCTTCTTTGGCGAAAATCATTGTCGGCCCGAATGTATTCATCCATTTTCTGGAGAAGCTTCTCCAAAGTTTGAGGAGGCTTCCTGGCGAAGTACTGAGCTGACGGTCCTGGCCGAAGCCCCTTGATCATGGCCTCGATAACAATTTCATTGGGCACCGTTGGTGCCTGTGCCCTCAGACGCAAGAACCTTCGGACATATGCCTGAAGGTATTCTTCGTGATCCTGAGTGCACTGGAACAGAGCCTGAGTAGTGACCGGCTTCGTCTGAAATCCTTGAAAGCTGGTTAACAACAAGTCCTTCAGCTTCTGCCATGAAGTGATCGTTCCTGGTCGAAGGGAGGAATACCAGGTTTGAGCAACACTTCTGACAGCCATAACGAAAGATTTGGCCATGACTGAAGCATTGCCACCATACGAAGACACTGTTGCTTCGTAGCTCATCAAAAACTGCTTCGGGTCTGAGTGGCCATCGAATACAGGGAGCTGAGGCGGCTTGTAGGACGGGGGCCAAGGTGTAGCCTGCAGCTCAGCGGACAGAGGAGAAGCATCATCAAAAACAAAATTCCCATGATGGAAATTGTCATACCAGTCATCTTCGTTGGGAAAACCCTCCTGATGAAGGTCTTGATGCTGAGGCCTTCGATGTTGCTCATCCTGAGCAAGATGACGAACTTCTTCAGAGGCTTCGTCTATCTGCCTCTGCAGTTCAGCTAGCCTGGCCATCTTTTCCTTCTTGCGTTGAACCTGCTGCTGAAGGATTTCCAGATTTTGAATCTCCTGATCTAGATCATCCTCCGGAGGTGTTGGACTGGTAGCCTTCCTCTTCTGGTTTCGTGCCTCTCTAAGAGAAAGGACGTCTTGATTGGGGTCTAGCGGCTGCAGCGTGCCAGCCCCTGGTGCTGAAGCCTTCTTCGGCGGCATGACGAAGGTGATGCTTGCCGAAGGTGTTGAAAAGCTCAAGAAATGGAAGTGAGTTCACCGGAGGTGGGCGCCAATGTTGGGGACTTGTTCTCAAATGCTGAGAGTTAAGAACAAGGCAACATAGAAAATGTTAATCGTTAATGTCCTTCGTCCTCCGAAGCATTATTTCCTTTAGGACGTAATGACTTGCGGACGAAGGTTATGAAGGACATACCTTCATAAATTCATCAAACAATGACGAAGAATGAAATATGAAGAATGTAAAAGAAAACATGAACAATCATTTATTATTATCGAGCATAAAAATATTATTGAACTACAAGTGTACCTTCAATCGGAAGGAAATGACAATACAAGCGTGACGCAAAAAACGAATGCCAAGTCAGCGTGAACAGTACGGGGATACTGTTCACCTATTTATAGACACGGGACACCGCCCTTACAAAATTACATTCGTGCCCTTTACATTTGATAATAACTCTATAGTAGTCTATCGAGGTCTGAATAGCCTTTTCATCTTTAAGTCGGTTCTACTCTTTGCTGTCACGCCGAAGCTTTCCTGCTCGCACCTTCGGCTCTGTATCAACCTTCGTATTATTCCGGTCTATTACAATGCCGACTTTAGTCCGAGGATACCTGTTCACACATTGTACTACAGAAATACTGTTAAATCCTGTTTTTGAGGACCTTCGGACGCCGAAGGTCCCCAACAATACCGAAGGCTAACACCTACGGATTTTTGACCAAGAAATGGTCTCCACCAGAAATCCAAGAATGTGATCTATGGCAAGGAAACATATGTGGGGTGAGGTGTATGAGCCTCTGGTGGAAGATCAATGGCCACACAACCCCCATTTTTGTCAAAAATAGCCATGAATGACCATTTTCAATAATATCGAAGGCTAACACCTACGGATTTTTGACCAAGAAATGGTCTCCACCAGAAATCCAAGAATGTGATCTATGGCAAGGAAACATATGTGGGGTGAGGTGTATGAGTGTCTGGTCGATGATCAATGGCCACACAACCCCCATTTTTGTCGAAAATAGCCATGAACGACCATTTTCAATAATACCGAAGGCTAACACCTACGAATTTTTGACCAACAAATGGTCTCCACGAGAAATCCAAGATTCTGATCTATGGCAAGAAAACATATGTGGGGTGAAGTGTACGAGCCTCTGGTCGATGATCAATGGCCACACAACCCCCATTTTTGTCGAAAATAGCCATGAACGACCATTTTCAATAATACCGAAGGCTAACACGTACGGATTTTTGACCAAGAAATGGTCTCCACCAGAAATCCAAGAATGTGATCTATGGCATGGAAACATATGTGGGGTGAGGTGTATGAGCCTCTGGTCGATGATCAATGGCCACACAACCCCCATTTTTGTCGAAAATAGCCATGAACGACCATTTTCAATAATATCGAAGGCTAACACCTACGGATTTTTGACCAAGAAATGGTCTCCACCAGAAATCCAAGAATGTGATCTATGGCAAGGAAACATATGTGGGGTGAGGTGTATGAGCCTCTGGTCGATGATCAATGGCCACACAACCCCCATTTTTGTCGAAAATAGCCATGAACGACCATTTTCAATAATATCGAAGGCTAACACCTACGGATTTTTGACCAAGAAATGGTCTCCACCAGAAAATCCAAGAATGTGATCTATGGCAAGGAAACATATGTGGGGTGAGGTGTATGAGTGTCTGGTCGATGATCAATGGCCACACAACCCCCATTTTTGTCGAAAATAGCCATGAACGACCATTTTCAATAATACCGAAGGCTAACACCTACGAATTTTTGACCAACAAATGGTCTCCACGAGAAATCCAAGATTCTGATCTATGGCAAGAAAACATATGTGGGGTGAAGTGTACGAGCCTCTGGTCGATGATCAATGGCCACACAACCCCCATTTTTGTCGAAAATAGCCATGAACGACCATTTTCAATAATACCGAAGGCTAACACGTACGGATTTTTGACCAAGAAATGGTCTCCACCAGAAATCCAAGAATGTGATCTATGGCAAGGAAACATATGTGGGGTGAGGTGTATGAGCCTCTGGTCGATGATCAATGGCCACACAACCCCCATTTTTGTCGAAAATAGCCATGAACGACCATTTTCAATAATATCGAAGGCTAACACCTACGGATTTTTGACCAAGAAATGGTCTCCACCAGAAATCCAAGAATGTGATCTACGACAAGGAAACATATGTGGGGTGAGGTGTATGAGCCTCTGGTCGACGATCAATGGCCACACAACCCCCATTTTGCCGAAAATAGCCATGAATGACCATTTTCAATAATACCGAAGGCTAACACGTACGAGTATTTAACCAAGAAATGGTTTCCACCAGAAATCCAAGAATGTAATCTATGGCAAGGAAACATATGTGGGGTGAGGTTTATGAGCCTCTAGTCGATGATAAATGGCCACACAACCCCCATTTTTTATGAAAATAGCCATGAGCGACCTTGAAAATAGCCATGAGCGACCATTTTCAATAATACTAGAGGCTAACACCTACGGATTTTAGACCAAGAAATGGTCTCCACCAGAAATCCAAGAATGTGATCTATGGCAAGGAAACATATGTGGGGTGAGGTGTATGAGCGTCTGGTCGATGATCAATGGCCACACAACCCCCATTTTTGTCGAAAATAGCCATGAACGACCATTTTCAATAATACCGAAGGCTAACACCTACGGATTTTTGACCAAGAAATGGTCTCCACCAGAAATCCAAGAATGTGATCTATGGCAAGGAAACATATGTGGGGTGAGGTGTATGAGCCTCTGGTCGATGATCAATGGCCACACAACCCCCATTTTTGTCGAAAATAGCCATGAACGACCATTTTCAATAATACCGAAGGCTAACACCTACGGATTTTTGACCAAGAAATGGTCTCCACCAGAAATCCAAGAATGTGATCTATGGCAAGGAAACATATGTGGGGTGAGGTGTACGAGCATCTGGTCGATGATCAATGGCCACACAACCCCCATTTTTGTCAAAAATTGCCATGAACGACTATTTTCAATAATACCGAAGGCTAACACCTACGGATTTCTGACCAAGAAATCGTCTCCACCAGAAATCCAAAAATGTGATATATGGCAAGGAAACATATGTGGGGTGTGGTGTACGAGACTCTGGTCGATGATCAATGGCCACACAACCCCCATTTTTGTCGAAAATAGCCATGAACGACATTTTCAATAATACCAAATGCTAACACCTACAGATTTTTGACCAAAAATGGTCTCCACCAGAAATCCAAGAATGTGATCTATGGCAAGGAAACATATGTGGGGTGAGGTGTACGAGCCTCTGGTCGATGATCAATGGCCACACAACCCCCATTTTGCCGAAAATAGCCATGAATGACCATTTTCAATAATACCGAAGGCTAACACGTACGAGTTTTTAACCAAGAAATGGTCTCCACCAGAAATCCAAGAATGTGATCTATGGCAAGGAAACATATGTGGGGTGAGGTGTATGAGCCTCTGGTCGATGATCAATGGCCACACAACCCCCATTTTTGTCGAAAATAGCCATGAACGACCATTTTCAATAATATCGAAGGCTAACACCTACGGATTTTTGACCAAGAAATGGTCTCCACAAGAAATCCAAGAATGTGATCTACGACAAGGAAACATATGTGGGGTGAGGTGTATGAGCCTCTGGTCGACGATCAATGGCCGCACAACCCCCATTTTTGTCGAAAATAGCCATGAATGACCATTTTCAATAATACCGAAGGCTAACACCTACGGATTTTTGACCAAGAATTGGTCTCCACCAGAAATCCAAGAATGTGATCTATGGCAAGGAAACATATGTGGGGTGAGGTGTATGAGCCTCTGGTCAACGATCAATGGCCACACAACCCCCATTTTGCCGAAAATAGCCATGAATGACCATTTTCAATAATACCGAAGGCTAACACGTACGAGTTTTTAACCAAGAAATGGTCTCCACCAGAAATCCAAGAATGTGACCTATGGCAAGGAAACATATGTGGGGTGAGGTGTATGAGCCTCTGGTCGATGATCAATGGCCACACAACCCCCATTTTTGTCGAAAATAGCCATGAACGACCATTTTCAATAATATCGAAGGCTAACACCTACGGATTTTTGACCAAGAAATGGTCTCCACCAGAAATCCAAGAATGTGATCTATGGCAAGGAAACATATGTGGGGTGAGGTGTATGAGCCTCTGGTCGACGATCAATGGCCACACAACCCCCATTTTTATGAAAATAGCCATGAGCGACCATTTTCAATAATACTAGAGGCTAAGACCTACGGATTTTTGACCAAGAAATGGTCTCCACCAGAAATCCAAGAATGTGATCTATGGCAAGGAAACATATGTGGGGTGAGGTGTATGAGCCTCTGGTCGATGATCAATGGCCACACAACCCCCATTTTTGTCGAAAATAGCCATGAATGACCATTTACAATAATACCGAAGGCTAACACCTACGGATTTTTGACCAAGAAATGGTCTCCACCAGAAATCCAAGAATGTGATCTACGACAAGGAAACATATGTGGGGTGAGGTGTATGAGCCTCTGGTCGACGATCAATGGCCACACAACCCCCATTTTGCCGAAAATAGCCATGAGCGACCATTTTCAATAATATTAGAGGCTAAGACCTACGGATTTTTGACCAAGAAATGGTCTCCACCAGAAATCCAAGAATGTGATCTATGGCAAGGAAACATATGTGGGGTGAGGTGTATGAGCCTCTGGTCGATGATCAATGGCCACACAACCCCCATTTTTGTCGAAAATAGCCATGAACGACCATTTTCAATAATATCGAAGGCTAACACCTACGGATTTTTGACCAAGAAATGGTCTCCACCAGAAATCCAAGGATGTGATCTACGACAAGGAAACATATGTGGGGTGAGGTGTATGAGCCTCTGGTCGACGATCAATGGCCACACAACCCCCATTTTGCCGAAAATAGCCATGAATGACCATTTTCAATAATACCGAAGGCTAACACCTACGGATTTTTGACCAAGAAATGGTCTCCACTAGAAATCCAAGAATGTGATCTATGGCAAGGAAACATATGTGGGGTGAGGTGTACGAGCATCTGGTCGATGATCAATGGCCACACAACCCCCATTTTTGTCAAAAATTGCCATGAACGACTATTTTCAATAATACCGAAGGCTAACACCTACGATTTCTGACCAAGAAATCGTCTCCACCAGAAATCCAAAAATGTGATATATGCCAAGGAAACATATGTGGGGTGAAGTGTACGAGACTCTGGTCGATGATCAATGGCCACACAACCCCCATTTTTGTCGAAAATAGCCATGAACGACATTTTCAATAATACCAAATGCTAACACCTACGGATTTTTGACCAAAAATGGTCTCCACCAGAAATCCAAGAATGTGATCTATGGCAAGGAAACATATGTGGGGTGAGGTGTACGAGCCTCTAGTCGATGATCAATGGCCACACAACCCCCATTTTGCCGAAAATAGCCATGAATGACCATTTTCAATAATACCGAAGGCTAACACGTACGAGTTTTTAACCAAGAAATGGTCTCCACCAGAAATCCAAGAATGTGATCTATGGCAAGGAAACATATGTGGGGTGAGGTGTATGAGCCTCTGGTCGATGATCAATAGCCACACAACCCCCATTTTTGTCGAAAATAGCCATGAACGACCATTTTCAATAATATCGAAGGCTAACACCTACAGATTTTTGACCAAGAAATGGTCTCCACCAGAAATCCAAGAATGTGATCTACGACAAGAAAACATATGTGGGGTGAGGTGTATGAGCCTCTGGTCGACGATCAATGGCCACACAACCCCCATTTTTGTCGAAAATAGCCATGAATGACCATTTTCAATAATACCGAAGGCTAACACCTACGGATTTTTGACCAAGAATTGGTCTCCACCAGAAATCCAAGAATGTGATCTATGGCAAGGAAACATATGTGGGGTGAGTTGTATGAGCCTCTGGTCAACGATCAATGGCCACACAACCCCCATTTTGCCGAAAATAGCCATGAATGACCATTTTCAATAATACCGAAGGCTAACACGTACGAGTTTTTAACCAAGAAATGGTCTCCACCAGAAATCCAAGAATGTGATCTATGGCAAGGAAACATATGTGGGGTGAGGTGTATGAGCCTCTGGTCGATGATCAATGGCCACACAACCCCCATTTTTGTCGAAAATAGCCATGAACGACCATTTTCAATAATATCAAAGGCTAACACCTACGGATTTTTGACCAAGAAATGGTCTCCACCAGAAATCCAAGAATGTGATCTATGCCAAGGAAACATATGTGGGGTGAGGTGTATGAGCCTCTGGTCGACGATCAATGGCCACACAACCCCCATTTTTTATGAAAATAGCCATGAGCGACCATTTTCAATAATACTAGAGGCTAAGACCTACGGATTTTTGACCAAGAAATGGTCTCCACCAGAAATCCAAGAATGTGATCTATGGCAAGGAAACATATGTGGGGTGAGGTGTATGAGCCTCTGGTCGATGATCAATGGCCACACAACCCCCATTTTTGTCGAAAATAGCCATGAATGACCATTTACAATAATACCGAAGGCTAACACCTACGGATTTTTGACCAAGAAATGGTCTCCACCAGAAATCCAAGAATGTGATCTACGACAAGGAAACATATGTGGGGTGAGGTGTATGAGCCTCTGGTCGACGATCAATGGCCACACAACCCCCATTTTGCCGAAAATAGCCATGAGCGACCATTTTCAATAATATTAGAGGCTAAGACCTACGGATTTTTGACCAAGAAATGGTCTCCACCAGAAATCCAAGAATGTGATCTATGGCAAGGAAACATATGTGGGGTGAGGTGTATGAGCCTCTGGTCGATGATTAATGGCCACACAACCCCCATTTTTGTCGAAAATAGCCATGAACGACCATTTTCAATAATATCGAAGGCTAACACCTACGGATTTTTGACCAAGAAATGGTCTCCACCAAAAATCCAAGGATGTGATCTACGACAAGGAAACATATGTGGGGTGAGGTGTATGAGCCTCTGGTCGACGATCAATGGCCACACAACCCCCATTTTGCCGAAAATAGCCATGAATGACCATTTTCAATAATACCGAAGGCTAACACCTACGGATTTTTGACCAAGAAATGGTCTCCACCAGAAATCCAAGAATGTGATCTATGGCAAGGAAACATATGTGGGGTGAGGTGTACGAGCATCTGGTCGATGATCAATGGCCACACAACCCCCATTTTTGTCAAAAATTGCCATGAACGACTATTTTCAATAATACCGAAGGCTAACACCTACGAATTTCTGACCAAGAAATCGTCTCCACCAGAAATCCAAAAATGTGATATATGGCAAGGAAACATATGTGGGGTGAGGTGTACGAGACTCTGGTCGATGATCAATGGCCACACAACCCCCATTTTTGTCGAAAATAGCCATGAACGACATTTTCAATAATACCAAATGCTAACACCTACGAATTTTTGACCAAAAATGGTCTCCACCAGAAATCCAAAAATGTGATCTATGGCAAGGAAACATATGTGGGGTGAGGTGTACGAGCCTCTGGTCGATGATCAATGGCCACACAACCCCCATTTTTGTCGAAAATAGCCATGAACGACCATTTTCAATAATACCGAAGGCTAACACCTACGGATTTTTGACCAAGAAATGGTCTCCACCAGAAATCCAAGAATGTGATCTATGGCAAGGAAACATATGTGGGGTGAGGTGTACGAGCCTTTGGTCGATGATCAATGGCCACACAACCCCCATTTTTGTCGAAAATAGCCATGAACGACCATTTTCAATAATACCGAAGGCTAACACGTACGAGTTTTTGACCAAGAAATGGTCTCCACCAGAAATCCAAGAATGTGATCTATGGCAAGGAAACATATGTGGGGTGAGGTTTATGAGCCTCTAGTCGATGATAAATGGCCACACAACCCCCATTTTTTATGAAAATAGCCATGAGCGACCTTGAAAATAGCCATGAGCGACCATTTTCAATAATACTAGAGGCTAACACCTACGGATTTTAGACCAAGAAATGGTCTCCACCAGAAATCCAAGAATGTGATCTATGGCAAGGAAACATATGTGGGTGTCGAAAATAGCCATGAACGACCATTTTCAATAATACCGAAGGCTAACACCTACGGATTTTTGACCAAGAAATGGTCTCCACCAGAAATCCAAGAATGTAATCTATGGCAAGGAAACATATGTGCGGTGAGGTTTATGAGCCTCTAGTCGATGATAAATGGCCACACAACCCCCATTTTTTATGAAAATAGCCATGAGCGACCATTTTCAATAATACTAGAGGCTAAGACCTACGGATTTTTGACCAAGAAATGGTCTCCACCAGAAATCACAGAATGTGATCTATGGCAAGGAAACATATGTGGGGTGAGGTGTATGAGCCTCTGGTCGACGATCAATGGCCACACAACCCCCATTTTTGTCGAAAATAGCCATGAACGACCATTTTCAATAATATCGAAGGCTAACACCTACGGATTTTTTACCAAGAAATGGTCTCCACCAGAAATCCAAGAATGTGATCTACGACAAGGAAACATATGTGGGGTGAGGTGTATGAGCCTCTGGTCGACGATCAATGGCCACACAACCCCCATTTTGCCGAAAATAGCCATGAATGACCATTTTCAATAATACCGAAGGCTAACACGTACGAGTTTTTAACCAAGAAATGGTTTCCACCAGAAATCCGAGAATGTAATCTATGACAAGGAAACATATGTGGGGTGAGGTTTATGAGCCTCTAGTCGATGATAAATGGCCACACAACCCCCATTTTTATGAAAATAGCCATGAGCGACCATTTTCAATAATACTAGAGGCTAACACCTACGGATTTTAGACCAAGAAATGGTCTCCACCAGAAATCCAAGAATGTGATCTATGGCAAGGAAACATATGTGGGGTGAGGTGTACGAGCCTCTAGTCGATGATAAATGGCCACACAACCCCCATTTTTTTATGAAAATAGCCATGAGCGACCATTTTCAATAATATTAGAGGCTAAGACCTACGGATTTTTGACCAAGAAATGGTCTCCACCAGAAATCCAAGAATGTGATCTACGACAAGGAAACATATGTGGGGTGAGGTGTATGAGCCTCTAGTCGACGATCAATGGCCACACAACCCCCATTTTTGTCGAAAATAGCCATGAATGACCATTTTCAATAATACCGAAGGCTAACACCTACGGATTTTTGACCAAGAATTGGTCTCCTCCAGAAATCCAAGAATGTGATCTATGGCAAGGAAACATATGTGGGGTGAGGTGTATGAGCCTCTGGTCAACGATCAATGGCCACACAACCCCCATTTTGCCGAAAATAGCCATGAATGACCATTTTCAATAATACCGAAGGCTAACACGTACGAGTTTTTAACCAAGAAATGGTCTCCACCAGAAATCCAAGAATGTGATCTATGGCAAGGAAACATATGTGGGGTGAGGTGTATGAGCCTCTGGTCGATGATCAATGGCCACACAACCCCCATTTTTGTCGAAAATAGCCATGAACGACCATTTTCAATAATATCGAAGGCTAACACCTACGGATTTTTGACCAAGAAATGGTCTCCACCAGAAATCCAAGAATGTGATCTATGGCAAGGAAACATATGTGGGGTGAGGTGTATGAGCCTCTGGTCGACGATCAATGGCAAGACAACCCCCATTTTTTATGAAAATAGCCATGAGCGACCATTTTCAATAATACTAGAGGCTAAGACCTACGGATTTTTGACCAAGAAATGGTCTCCACCAGAAATCCAAGAATGTGATCTATGGCAAGGAAACATATGTGGGGTGAGGTGTATGAGCCTCTGGTCGATGATCAATGGCCACACAACCCCCATTTTTGTCAAAAATAGCCATGAATGACCATTTACAATAATACCGAAGGCTAACACCTACGGATTTTTGACCAAGAAATGGTCTCCACCAGAAATCCAAGAATTTGATCTACGACAAGGAAACATATGTGGGGTGAGGTGTATGAGCCTCTGGTCGACGATCAATGGCCACACAACCCCCATTTTGCCGAAAATAGCCATGAGCGACCATTTTCAATAATATTAGAGGCTAAGACCTACGGATTTTTGACCAAGAAATGGTCTCCACCAGAAATCCAAGAATGTGATCTATGGCAAGGAAACATATGTGGGGTGAGGTGTATGAGCCTCTGGTCGATGATCAATGGCCACACAACCCCCATTTTTGTCGAAAATAGCCATGAACGACCATTTTCAATAATATCGAAGGCTAACACCTACGGATTTTTGACCAAGAAATGGTCTCCACCAGAAATCCAAGGATGTGATCTACGACAAGGAAACATATGTGGGGTGAGGTGTATGAGCCTCTGGTCGACGATCAATGGCCACACAACCCCCATTTTGCCGAAAATAGCCATGAATGACCATTTTCAATAATACCGAAGGCTAACACCTACTGATTTTTGACCAAGAAATGGTCTCCACCAGAAATCCAAGAATGTGATCTATGGCAAGGAAACATATGTGGGGTGAGGTGTACGAGCATCTGGTCGATGATCAATGGCCACACAACCCCCATTTTTGTCAAAAATTGCCATGAACGACTATTTTCAATAATACCGAAGGCTAACACCTACGGATTTCTGACCAAGAAATCGTCTCCACCAGAAATCCAAAAATGTGATATATGGCAAGGAAACATATGTGGGGTGAGGTGTACGAGACTCTGGTCGATGATCAATGGCCACACAACCCCCATTTTTGTCGAAAATAGCCATGAACGACATTTTCAATAATACCAAATGCTAACACCTATGGATTTTTGACCAAAAATGGTCTCCACCAGAAATCCAAAAATGTGATCTATGGCAAGGAAACATATGTGGGGTGAGGTGTACGAGCCTCTGGTCGATGATCAATGGCCACACAACCCCCATTTTTGTCGAAAATAGCCATGAACGACCATTTTCAATAATACCGAAGGCTAACACCTACAGATTTTTGACCAAGAAATGGTCTCCACCAGAAATCCAAGAATGTGATCTATGGCAAGGAAACATATGTGGGGTGAGGTGTACGAGCCTTTGGTCGATGATCAATGGCCACACAACCCCCATTTTTGTCGAAAATAGCCATGAACGACCATTTTCAATAATACCGAAGGCTAACACGTACGAGTTTTTGACCAAGAAATGGTCTCCACCAGAAATCCAAGAATGTGATCTATGGCAAGGAAACATATGTGGGGTGAGGTTTATGAGCCTCTAGTCGATGATAAATGGCCACACAACCCCCATTTTTTATGAAAATAGCCATGAGCGACCTTGAAAATAGCCATGAGCGACCATTTTCAATAATACTAGAGGCTAACACCTACGGATTTTAGACCAAGAAATGGTCTCCACCAGAAATCCAAGAATGTGATCTATGGCAAGGAAACATATGTGGGTGTCGAAAATAGCCATGAACGACCATTTTCAATAATACCGAAGGCTAACACCTACGGATTTTTGACCAAGAAATGGTCTCCACCAGAATTCCAAGAATGTAATCTATGGCAAGGAAACATATGTGGGGTGAGGTTTATGAGCCTCTAGTCGATGATAAATGGCCACACAACCCCCATTTTTTATGAAAATAGCCATGAGCGACCATTTTCAATAATACTAGAGGCTAAGACCTACGGATTTTTGACCAAGAAATGGTCTCCACCAGAAATCCAAGAATGTGATCTATGGCAAGGAAACATATGTGGGGTGAGGTGTATGAGCCTCTGGTCGACGATCAATGGCCACACAACCCCCATTTTTGTCGAAAATAGCCATGAACGACCATTTTCAATAATATCGAAGGCTAACACCTACGGATTTTTGACCAAGAAATGGTCTCCACCAGAAATCCAAGAATGTGATCTACGACAAGGAAACATATGTGGGGTGAGGTGTATGCGCCTCTGGTCGACGATCAATGGCCACACAACCCCCATTTTGCCGAAAATAGCCATGAATGACCATTTTCAATAATACCGAAGGCTAACACGTATGAGTTTTTAACCAAGAAATGGTTTCCACCAGAAATCCAAGAATGTAATCTATGGCAAGGAAACATATGTGGGGTGAGGTTTATGAGCCTCTAGTCGATGATAAATGGCCACACAATCCCCATTTTTTATGAAAATAGCCATGAGCGACCTTGAAAATAGCCATGAGCGACCATTTTCAATAATACTAGAGGCTAACACCTACGGATTTTAGACCAAGAAATGGTCTCCACCAGAAATCCAAGAATGTGATCTATGGCAAGGAAACATATGTGGGGTGAGGTGTACGAGCCTCTAGTCGATGATAAATGGCCACACAACCCCCATTTTTTTATGAAAATAGCCATGAGCGACCATTTTCAATAATATTAGAGGCTAAGACCTACGGATTTTTGACCAAGAAATGGTCTCCACCAGAAATCCAAGAATGTGATCTACGACAAGGAAACATATGTGGGGTGAGGTGTATGAGCCTCTGGTCGACGATCAATGGCCACACAACCCCCATTTTGCCGAAAATAGCCATGAATGACCATTTTCAATAATATTAAAGGCTAAGACCTACGGATTTTTGACCAAGAAATGGTCTCCACCAGAAATCCAAGAATGTGATCTATGGCAAGGAAACATATGTGGGGTGAGGTGTATGAGCGTCTGGTCGATGATCAATGGCCACACAACCCCCATTTTTTATGAAAATAGCCATGAGCGACCTTGAAAATAGCCATGAGCGACCATTTTCAATAATACTAGAGGCTAACACGTACGGATTTTTGACCAAGAAATGGTCTCCACCAGAAATCCAAGAATGTGATCTATGGCAAGGAAACATATGTGGGGTGAGGTGTATGAGCCTCTGGTCGATGATCAATGGCCACACAACCCCCATTTTTGTCGAAAATAGCCATGAACGACCATTTTCAATAATACTGAAGGCTAACACCTACGGATTTTTGACCAAGAAATGGTCTCCACCAGAAATCCAAGAATGTGATCTATGGCAAGGAAACATATGTGGGGTGAGGTGTATGAGCCTCTGGTCGATGATCAATGGCCACACAACCCCCATTTTTGTCGAAAATAGCCATGAACGACCATTTTCAATAATACCGAAGGCTAACACCTACGGATTTTTGACCAAGAAATGGTCTCCACCAGAAATCCAAGAATGTGATCTATGGCAAGGAAACATATGTGGGGTGAGGTGTATGAGCCTCTGGTCGACGATCAATGGACACACAACCCTAATTTTTGTCGAAAATAGCCATGAACGACCATTTTCAATGACACTGAAGGCTAACACCTACGGATTTTTGACCAAGAAATGGTCTCCACCAGAAATCCAAGAATGTGATCTATGGCAAGGAAACATATGTGGGGTTAGGTGTATGAGCCTCTGGTCGACGATCAATGGCCACACAACCCTAATTTTTGTCGAAAATAGCCATGAACGACCATTTTCAATGACACTGAAGGCTAACACCTACGGATTTTTGACCAAGAAATGGTCTCCGCCAGAAATCCAAAATGTGATCTATGGCAAGGAAACATATGTGGGGTGAGGTGTATGAGCCTCTGGTCGACGATCAATGGCCACACAACCCTAATTTTTGTCGAAAATAGCCATGAACGACCATTTTCAATGACACTGAAGGCTAACACCTACGGATTTTTGACCAAGAAATGGTCTCCACCAGAAATCCAAGAATGTGATCTATGGCAAGGAAACATATGTGGGGTGAGGTGTATGAGCCTCTGGTCGACGATCAATGGCCACACAACCCTAATTTTTGTCGAAAATAGCCATGAACGACCATTTTCAATGACACTGAAGGCTAACACCTACGGATTTTTGACCAAGAAATGGTCTCCACTAGAAATCCAAGAATGTGATCTATGGCAAGGAAACATATGTGGGGTGAGGTGTATGAGCCTCTGGTCGACGATCAATGGCCACACAACCCTAATTTTTGTCGGAAATAGCCATGAACAACCATTTTCAATGACACTGAAGGCTAACACCTACGGATTTTTGACCAAGAAATGGTCTCCACCAGAAATCCAAGAATGTGATCTATGGCAAGGAAACATATGTGGGGTGAGGTGTATGAGCCTCTGGTCGACGATCAATGGCCACACAACCCTAATTTTTGTCGAAAATAGCCATGAACGACCATTTTCAATAATATCGAAGGCTAACACCTACGGATTTTTGACCAAGAAATGGTCTCCACCAGAAATCCAAGAATGTAATCTATGGCAAGGAAACATATGTGGGGTGAGGTGTATGAGCCTCTGGTCGATGATCAATTGCCACACAACCCCCATTTTGCCGAAAATAGCCATGAACGACCATTTTCAATAATACCGAAGGCTAACACCTACGGATTTTTGACCAAGAAATGGTCTCCACCAGAAATCCAAGAATGTGATCTATGGCAAGGAAACATATGTGGGGTGAGGTGTACGAGCCTCTGGTCGATGATCAATGGCCACACAACCCCCATTTTGCCGAAAATAGCCATGAATGACCATTTTCAATAATACCGAAGGCTAACACGTACGAGTTTTTAACCAAGAAATGGTCTCCACCAGAAATCCAAGAATGTGATCTATGGCAAGGAAACATATGTGGGGTGAGGTGTATGAGCCTCTGGTCGATGATCAATGGCCACACAACCCCCATTTTTGTCGAAAATAGCCATGAACGACCATTTTCAATAATATTAGAGGCTAAGACCTACGGATTTTTGACCAAGAAATGGTCTCCACCAGAAATCCAAGAATGTGTTCTATGGCAAGGAAACATATGTGGGGTGAGGTGTATGAGCCTCTAGTCGATGATCAATGGCCACACAACCCCCATTTTTGTCGAAAATAGCCATGAACGACCATTTTCAATAATATTAGAGGCTAACACCTACGGATTTTAGACCAAGAAATGGTCTACACCAGAAATCCAAGAATGTGATCTATGGCAAGGAAACATATGTGGGGTGAGGTGTATGAGCGTCTGGTCGATGATCAATGGCCACACAACCCCCATTTTTGTCAAAAATAGCCATGAACGACCATTTTCAATAATACTAGAGGCTAAGACCTATGGATTTTTGACCAAGAAATGGTCTCCACCAGAAATCCAAGAATGTGATCTATGGCAAGGAAACATGTGGAGTGAGGTGTACGATCCTCTGGTCGATGATCAATGGCCACACAGCCCCCATTTTTGTCGAAAATAGCCATGAATGACCATTTTCAAAAATACCGAAGGCTAACACGTTCGGATTTTTGACCAAGAAATGGTCTCCACCATAAATCCAAGAATGTGATCTATGGCAAGGAAACATATGTGGGGTGAGGTGTATGAGCCTCTGGTCGACGATCAATGGCCACACAACCCCCATTTTTGTCGAAAATAGCCATGAACGACCATTTTCAATAATACCGAAGGCTAACACCTACGGATTTTTGACCAAGAAATGGTCTCCACCAGAAATCCAAGAATGTGATCTATGGCAAGGAAACATATGTGGGGTGAGGTGTATGAGCCTCTGGTCGACGATCAATGGCCACACAACCCCCATTTTGCCGAAAATAGCCATGAATGACCATTTTCAATAATACCGAAGGCTAACACGTATGAGTTTTTAACCAAGAAATGGTCTCCACCAGAAATCCAAGAATGTAATCTATGGCAAGGAAACATATGTGGGGTGAGGTTTTGACCAAGAAATGGTCTCCACCAGAAATCCAAGAATGTGATCTATGGCAAGGAAACATATGTGGGGTGAGGTGTATGAGCCTCTAGTCGATGATCAATGGCCACACAACCCCCATTTTTGTCGAAAATAGCCATGAATGACCATTTTCAATAATACCGAAGGCTAACACGTACGAGTTTTTAACCAAGAAATGGTCTCCACCAGAAATCCAAGAATGTAATCTATGGCAAGGAAACATATGTGGGGTGAGGTTTTGACCAAGAAATGGTCTCCACCAGAAATCCAAGAATGTGATCTATGGCAAGGAAACATATGTGGGGTGAGGTGTATGAGCGTCTGGTCGATGATCAATGGCCACACAACCCCCATTTTTTATGAAAATAGCCATGAGCGACCTTGAAAATAGCCATGAGCGACCATTTTCAATAATACTAGAGGCTAACACGTACGGATTTTTAACCAAGAAATGGTCTCCACCAGAAATCCAAGAATGTGATCTATGGCAAGGAAACATATGTGGGGTGAGGTGTATGAGCGTCTGGTCGAAGATCAATGGCCACACAACCCCCATTTTTGTCGAAAATAGCCATGAACGACCATTTTCAATAATACCGAAGGCTAAGACCTACGGATTTTTGACCAAGAAATGGTCTCCACCAGAAATCCAAGAATGTGATCTATGGCAAGGAAACATATGTGGGGTGAGGTGTATGAGCCTCTGGTCGATGATCAATGGCCACACAACCCCCATTTTTGTCGAAAATAGCCATGAATGACCATTTACAATAATACCGAAGGCTAACACCTACGGATTTTTGACCAAGAAATGGTCTCCACCAGAAATCCAAGAATGTGATCTATGACAAGGAAACATATGTGGGGTGAGGTGTATGAGCCTCTGGTCGACGATCAATGGCCACACAACCCCCATTTTGCCGAAAATAGCCATGAGCGACCATTTTCAATAATACTAGAGGCTAACACGTACGGATTTTTGACGAAGAAATGGTCTCCACCAGAAATCCAAGAATGTGATCTATAGCAAGGAAACATATGTGGGGTGAGGTGTATGAGCCTCTGGTCGATGATCAATGGCCACACAACCCCCATTTTTGTCGAAAATAGCCATGAATGACCATTTTCAATAATACCGAAGGCTAACACGTACGAGTTTTTAACCAAGAAATGGTCTCCACCAGAAATCCAAGAATGTAATATATGGCAAGGGAACATATGTGGGGTGAGGTTTTGACCAAGAAATGGTCTCCACCAGAAATCCAAGAATGTGATCTATGGCAAGGAAACATATGTGGGGTGAGGTGTATGAGCGTCTGGTCGATGATCAATGGCCACACAACCCCCATTTTTTATGAAAATAGCCATGAGCGACCTTGAAAATAGCCATGAGCGACCATTTTCAATAATACTAGAGGCTAACACGTACGGATTTTTGACCAAGAAATGGTCTCCACCAGAAATCCAAGAATGTGATCTATGGCAAGGAAACATATGTGGGGTGAGGTTTTGACCAAGAAATGGTCTCCACCAGAAATCCAAGAATGTGATCTATGGCAAGGAAACATATGTGGGGTGAGGTGTATGAGCCTCTGGTCGACGATCAATGGCCACACAACCCCCATTTTTTCGAAAATAGCCATGAATGACCATTTTCAATAATATTAGAGGCTAACACCTACGAGTTTTTAACCAAGAAATGGTCTCCACCAGAAATCCAAGAATGTGATCTATGGCAAGGAAACATATGTGGGGTGAGGTTTTTACCAAGAAATGGTCTCCACCAGAAATCCAAGAATGTGATCTATGGCAAGGAAACATATGTGGGGTGAGGTGTATGAGCCTCTGGTCGACGATCAATGGCCACACAACCCCCATTTTTTCGAAAATAGCCATGAATGACCATTTTCAATAATATTAGAGGCTAACACCTACGAGTTTTTAACCAAGAAATGGTCTCCACCAGAAATCCAAGAATGTGATCTATGGCAAGGAAACATATGTGGGGTGAGGTTTTGACCAAGAAATGGTCTCCACCAGAAATCCAAGAATGTGATCTATGGCAAGGAAACATATGTGGGGTGAGGTGTATGAGCCTCTGGTCGACGATCAATGGCCACACAACCCCCATTTTTTCGAAAATAGCCATGAATGACCATTTTCAATAATATTAGAGGCTAACACCTACGAGTTTTTAACCAAGAAATGGTCTCCACCTGAAATCCAAGAATGTGATCTATGGCAAGGAAACATATGTGGGGTGAGGTTTTGACCAAGAAATGGTCTCCACCAGAAATCCAAGAATGTGATCTATGGCAAGGAAACATATGTGGGGTGAGGTGTATGAGCCTCTGGTCGACGATCAATGGCCACACAACCCCCATTTTTTCGAAAATAGCCATGAATGACCATTTTCAATAATATTAGAGGCTAACACCTACGAGTTTTTAACCAAGAAATGGTCTCCACCAGAAATCCAAGAATGTGATCTATGGCAAGGAAACATATGTGGGGTGAGGTTTTGACCAAGAAATGGTCTCCACCAGAAATCCAAGAATGTGATCTATGGCAAGGAAACATATGTGGGGTGAGGTGTATGAGCCTCTGGTCGACGATCAATGGCCACACAACCCCCATTTTTTCGAAAATAGCCATGAATGACCATTTTCAATAATATTAGAGGCTAACACCTACGAGTTTTTAACCAAAAATATGGTCTCCACCAGAAATCCAAGAATGTGATCTATGGCAAGGAAACATATGTGGGGTGAGGTTTTTACCAAAAAATGGTCTCCACCAGAAATCCAAGAATGTGATCTATGGCAAGGAAACATATGTGGGGTGAGGTGTATGAGCCTCTGGTCGACGATCAATGGCCACACAACCCCCATTTTTTTCGAAAATAGCCATGAATGACCATTTTCAATAATATTAGAGGCTAACACCTACGAGTTTTTAACCAAGAAATGGTCTCCACCAGAAATCCAAGAATGTGATCTATGGCAAGGAAACATATGTGGGGTGAGGTTTTGACCAAGAAATGGTCTCCACCAGAAATCCAAGAATGTGATCTATGGCAAGGAAACATATGTGGGGTGAGGTGTATGAGCCTCTGGTCGACGATCAATGGCCACACAACCCCCATTTTTTTCGAAAATAGCCATGAATGACCATTTTCAATAATATTAGAGGCTAACACCTACGAGTTTTTAACCAAGAAATGGTCTCCACAAGAAATCCAAGAATGTGATCTATGGCAAGGAAACATAGGTGGGGTGAGGTGTATGAGCCTCTGGTCGACGATCAATGGCCACACAACCCCCATTTTTTTTCGAAAATAGCCATGAATGACCATTTTCAATAATATTAGAGGCTAACACCTACGAGTTTTTAACCAAGAAATGGTCTCCACCAGAAATCCAAGAATGTGATCTATGGCAAGGAAACATATGTGGGGTGAGGTTTTGACCAAGAAATGGTCTCCACCAGAAATCCAAGAATGTGATCTATGGCAAGGAAACATATGTGGGGTGAGGTGTATGAGCCTCTGGTCGACGATCAATGGCCACACAACCCCCATTTTTTTCGAAAATAGCCATGAATGACCATTTTCAATAATATTAGAGGCTAACACCTACGAGTTTTTAACCAAGAAATGGTCTCCACCAGAAATCCAAGAATGTGATCTATGGCAAGGAAACATAGGTGGGGTGAGGTGTATGAGCCTCTGGTCGACGATCAATGGCCACACAACCCCCATTTTTTTCGAAAATAGCCATGAATGACCATTTTCAATAATATTAGAGGCTAACACCTACGAGTTTTTAACCAAGAAATGGTCTCCACCAGAAATCCAAGAATGTGATCTATGGCAAGGAAACCTATGTGGGGTGAGGTTTTGACCAAGAAATGGTCTCCACCAGAAATCTAAGAATGTGATCTATGGCAAGGAAACATATGTGGGGTGAGGTTTTGACCAAGAAATGGTCTCCACCAGAATTCCAAGAATGTGATCTATGGCAAGGAAACATATGTGGGGTGAGGTGTATGAGCCTCTGGTCGACGATCAATGGCCACACAACCCCCATTTTTTCGAAAATAGCCATGAATGACCATTTTCAATAATATTAGAGGCTAACACCTACGAGTTTTTAACCAAAAATATGGTCTCCACCAGAAATCCAAGAATGTGATCTATGGCAAGGAAACATATGTGGGGTGAGGTTTTTACCAAGAAATGGTCTCCACCAGAAATCCAAGAATGTGATCTATGGCAAGGAAACATATGTGGGGTGAGGTGTATGAGCCTCTGGTCGACGATCAATGGCCACACAACCCTCATTTTTTCGAAAATAGCCATGAATGACCATTTTCAATAATATTAGAGGCTAACACCTACAAGTTTTTAACCAAGAAATGGTTTCCACCAGAAATCCAAGAATGTGATCTATGGCAAGGAAACATATGTGGGGTGAGGTTTTGACCAAGAAATGGTCTCCACCAGAAATCCAAGAATGTGATCTATGTCAAGGAAACATATGTGGGGTGAGGTGTATGAGCCTCTGGTCGACGATCAATGGCCACACAACCCCCATTTTTTTCGAAAATAGCCATGAATGACCATTTTCAATAATATTAGAGGCTAACACCTACGAGTTTTTAACCAAGAAATGGTCTCCACCAGAAATCCAAGAATGTGATCTATGGCAAGGAAACATATGTGGGGTGAGGTTTTGACCAAGAAATGGTCTCCACCAGAAATCCAAGAATGTGATCTATGGCAAGGAAACATGTGGGGTGAGGTGTATGAGCCTCTGGTCGACGATCAATGGCCACACAACCCCCATTTTTTTCGAAAATAGCCATGAATGACCATTTTCAATAATATTAGAGGCTAACACCTACGAGTTTTTAACCAAGAAATGGTCTCCACTAGAAATCCAAGAATGTGATCTATGGCAAGGAAACATATGTGGGGTGAGGTTTTGACCAAGAAATGGTCTCCACCAGAAATCCAAGAATGTGATCTATGGCAAGGAAACATATGTGGGGTGAGGTGTATGAGCCTCTGGTCGACGATCAATGGCCACACAACCCCCATTTTTTTCGAAAATAGCCATGAATGACCATTTTCAATAATATTAGAGGCTAACACCTACGAGTTTTTAACCAAGAAATGGTCTCCACCAGAAATCCAAGAATGTGATCTATGGCAAGGAAACATATGTGGGGTGAGGTGTATGAGCCTCTGGTCGATGATCAATGGCCACACAACCCCCATTTTTGTCGAAAATAGCCATGAACGACCATTTTCAATAATATCGAAGGCTAACACCTACGGATTTTAGACCAAGAAATGGTCTCCACCAGAAATCCAAGAATGTGATCTATGGCAAGGTAACATATGTGGGGTGAGGTGTACGAGCCTCTGGTCGATGATCAATTGCCACACAACCCCCATTTTCTCGAAAATAGCCATGAACGACCATTTACAATAATACCGAAGGCTAACACCTATTTTTGACCAAGAAATGGTCTCCACCAGAAATCCAAGAATGTGATCTATGGCAAGGAAACATATGTGGGGTGAGGTGTATGAGCCTCTGGTCGACGATCAATGGCCAGACAACCCCCATTTTGCCGAAAATAGCCATGAATGACCATTTTCAATAATACCGAAGGCTAAGACCTACGGATTTTTGACCAAGAAATGGTCTCCACCAGAAATCCAAGAATGTGATCTATGGCAAGGAAACATATGTGGGGTGAGGTGTATGAGCCTCTGGTCGATGATCAATGGCCACACAACCCCCATTTTTGTCGAAAATAGCCATGAATGACCATTTACAATAATACCGAAGGCTAACTCCTACGGATTTTTGACCAAGAAATGGTCTCCACCAGAAATCCAAGAATGTGATCAACGACAAGGAAACATATGTGGGGTGAGGTGTATGAGCCTCTGGTCGACGATCAATGGCCACACAACCCCCATTTTGCCGAAAATAGCCATGAGCAACCATTTTCAATAATATTAGAGGCTAAGACCTACGGATTTTTGACCAAGAAATGGTCTCCACCAGAAATCCAAGAATGTGATCTATGGCAAGGAAACATATGTGGGGTGAGGTGTATGAGCCTCTGGTCGACGATCAATGGCCACACAACCCCCATTTTTTATGAAAATAGCCATGAGCGACCTTGAAAATAGCCATGAGCGACCATTTTCAATAATACTAGAGGCTAACACCTACGGATTTTTGACCAAGAAATGGTCTCCACCAAAAATCCAAGAATGTGATCTATGGTAAGGAAACATATATGGGGTGAGGTGTATGAGCCTCTGGTCGATGATCAATGGCCACACAACCCACATTTTTGTCGAAAATAGCCATGAACGACCATTTTCAATAATACCGAAGGCTAACACCTACGGATTTTTGACCAAGAAATGGTCTCCACCAGAAATCCAAGAATGTGATCTATGGCAAGGAAACATATGTGGGGTGAGGTGTATGAGCCTCTGGTCGATGATCAATGGCCACACAACCCCCATTTTTGTCGAAAATAGCCATGAACGACCATTTTCAATAATATCGAAGGCTAACACCTACGGATTTTTGACCAAGAAATGGTCTCCACCAGAAATCCAAGAATGTGATCTATGGCAAGGAAACATATGTGGGGTGAGGTGTATGAGCCTCTGGTCGACGATCAATGGCCACACAACCCCCATTTTTTATGAAAATAGCCATGAGCGACCATTTTCAATAATACTAGAGGCTAACACCTACGGATTTTAGACCAAGAAATGGTCTCCACCAGAAATCCAAGAATGTGATCTATGGCAAGGAAACATATGTGGGGTGAGGTGTATGAGTGTCTGGTCGATGATCAATGGCCACACAACCCCCATTTTTGTCGAAAATAGCCATGAACGACCATTTTCAATAATACTAGAGGCTAAGACCTACGGATTTTTGACCAAGAAATGGTCTCCACCAGAAATCCAAGAATGTGATCTATGGCAAGGAAACATATGTGGGGTGAGGTTTATGAGCCTCTGGTCGATGATAAATGGCCACACAACCCCCATTTTTTATGGAAATAGCCATGAGCGACCTTGAAAATAGCCATAAACGACCATTTTCAATAATACCGAAGGCTAACACGTACGGATTTTAGACCAAGAAATGGTCTCCACCAGATCGGGTGAGGTGTACGAGCCTCTGGTCGATGATCAATGGCCACACAACCCCCATTTTTGTCGAAAATAGCCATGAATGACCATTTTCAATAATACCGAAGGCTAACACCTACGGATTTTTGACCAAGAAATGGTTTCCACCAGAAATCCAAGAATGTAATCTATGGCAAGGAAACATATGTGGGGTGAGGTTTATGAGCCTCTAGTCGATGATAAATGGCCACACAACCCCCATTTTTTATGAAAATAGCCATGAGCGACCTTGAAAATAGCCATGAACGACCATTTTCAATAATACCGAAGGCTAACACGTACGGATTTTAGACCAAGAAATGGTCTCCACCAGATGGGGTGAGGTGTACGAGCCTCTGGTCGATGATCAATGGCCACACAACCCCCATTTTTGTCGAAAATAGCCATGAATGACCATTTTCAATAATACCGAAGGCTAACACCTACGGATTTTTGACCAAGAAATGGTTTCCACCAGAAATCCAAGAATCTGATCTATGGCATGGAAACATATGTGGGGTGAGGTGTACGAGCCTCTAGTCGATGATCAATGACCACACAACCCCCATTTTGCCGAAAATAGCCATGAATGACCATTTTCAATAATACCGAAGGCTAACACGTACGAGTTTTTAACCAAGAAATGGTCTCCACCAGAAATCCAAGAATGTGATCTATGGCAAGGAAACATATGTGGGGTGAGGTGTATGAGCCTCTGGTCGATGATCAATGGCCACACAACCCCCATTTTTGTCGAAAATAGCCATGAACGACCATTTTCAATAATATTAGAGGCTAAGACCTACGGATTTTTGACCAAGAAATGGTCTCCACCAGAAATCCAAGAATGTGATCTATGGCAAGGAAACATATGTGGGGTGAGGTGTATGAGCCTCTAGTCGATGATCAATGGCCACACAACCCCCATTTTTGTCGAAAATAGCCATGAACGACCATTTTCAATAATATTAGAGGCTAACACCTACGGATTTTAGACCAAGAAATGGTCTCCACCAGAAATCCAAGAATGTGATATATGGCAAGGAAACATATGTGGGGTGAGGTGTATGAGCGTCTGGTCGATGATCAATGGCCACACAACCCCCATTTTTGTCGAAAATAGCCATGAACGACCATTTTCAATAATACTAGAGGCTAAGACCTACGGATTTTTGACCAAGAAATGGTCTCCACCAGAAATCCAAGAATGTGATCTATGGCAAGGAAACATATGTGGAGTGAGGTGTACGATCCTCTAGTCGATGATCAATGGCCACACAACCCCCATTTTTGTCGAAAATAGCCATGAACGACCATTTTCAATAATATCGAAGGCTAACACCTACGGATTTTTGACCAAGAAATGGTCTCCACCAGAAATCCAAGAATGTGATCTATGGCAAGGAAACATATGTGGGGTGAGGTGTATGAGCCTCTGGTCGATGATCAATGGCCACACAACCCCCATTTTTGTCGAAAATAGCCATGAACGACCATTTTCAATAATACCGAAGGCTAACACCTACGGATTTTTGACCAAGAAATGGTCTCAACCACAAATCCAAGAATGTGATCTATGGCAAGGAAACATATTTGGGGTGAGGTGTACGATCCTCTGGTCGATGATCAATGGCCACACAACCCCCATTTTTGTCGAAAATAGCCATGAACGACCATTTTCAATAATATCGAAGGCTAACACCTACGGATTTTTGACCAAGAAATGGTCTCCACCAGAAATCCAAGAATGTAATCTATGGCAAGGAAACATATGTGGGGTGAGGTGTATGAGCCTCTGGTCGATGATGAATGGCCACACAACCCCCATTTTTGTCGAAAATAGCCATGAACGACCATTTTCAATAATACCGAAGGCTAACACCTACGGATTTTTGACCAAGAAATGGTCTCCACCAGAAATCCAAGAATGTGATCTATGGCAAGGAAACATATGTGGGGTGAGGTGTATGAGCGTCTGGTCGATGATCAATGGCCACACAACCCCCATTTTTGTCGAAAATAGCCATGAACGACCATTTTCAATAATACCGAAGGCTAACACCTATGAATTTTTGACCAAGAAATGGTCTCCACCAGAAATCCAAGAATGTGATCTACGACAAGGAAACATATGTGGGGTGAGGTGTATGAGCCTCTGGTCGACGATCAATGGCCACACAACCCTAATTTTTGTCGAAAATAGCCATGAACGACCATTTTCAATGACACTGAAGGCTAACACCTACGGATTTTTGACCAAGAAATGGTCTCCACCATAAATCCAAGAATGTGATCTATGGCAAGGAAACATATGTGTAGTGAGGTGTATGAGCCTCTGATCGAAGATCAATGGCCACACAACCCCCATTTTTGTCGAAAATAGCCATGAATGACCATTTTCAAAAATACCAAAGGCTAACACATTCGGATTTTTGCCCAAGAAATGGTCTCCACCAGAAATCCAAGAATGTGATCTATGGCAAGGAAACATATGTGGGGTGAGGTGTACGAGCCTCTGGTCGATGATCAATGGCCACACAACCCCCATTTTGCCGAAAATAGCCATGAACGACCATTTTCAATAATACCGAAGGCTAACACGTACGAGTTTTTGACCAAGAAATGGTCTCCACCAGAAATCCAAGAATGTGATCTATTGCAAGGAAACATATGTGGGGTGAGGTTTATGAGCCTCTAGTCGATGATAAATGGCCACACAACCCCCATTTTTTATGAAAATAGCCATGAGCGACCATTTTCAATAATACTAGAGGCTAACACCTACGGATTTTTGACCAAGAAATGGTCTCCACCAGAAATCCAAGAATGTGATCTATGGCAAGGAAACATATGTGGGGTGAGGTGTATGAGCCTCTGGTCGATGATCAATGGCCACACAACCCCCATTTTTGTCGAAAATAGCCATGAACGACCATTTTCAATAATACCGAAGGCTAACACCTACGGATTTTTGACCAAGAAATGGTCTCCACCAGAAATCCAAGAATGTGATCTACGGCAAGGAAACATATGTGGGGTGAGGTGTATGAGCCTCTGGTCGATGATCAATGGTCACACAACCCTAATTTTTGTCAAAAATAGCCATGAATGACCATTTTCAATGACACTGAAGGCTAACACCTACGGATTTTTGACCAAGAAATGGTCTCCACCATAAATCCAAGAATGTGATCTATGTCAAGGAAACATATGTGTAGTTAGGTGTATGAGCCTCTAGTCCAATATCAATGGCCACACAACCCCCATTTTTGTCGAAAATAGCCATGAACGACCATTTTCAATAATACCGAAGGCTAACACCTACGGATTTTTGACCAAGAAATGGTCTCCACCAGAAATCCAAGAATGTGATCTACGGCAAGGAAACATATGTGGGGTGAGGTGTATGAGCCTCTGGTCGATGATCAATGGTCACACAACCCTAATTTTTGTCGAAAATAGCCATGAACGACCATTTTCAATGACACTGAAGGCTAACACCTACGGATTTTTGACCAAGAAATGGTCTCCACCAGAAATCAAAGAATGTGATCTATGGCAAGGAAACATATGTGGGGTGAGGTGTACGAGCCTTTGGTCGATGATAAATGGCCACACAACCCCCATTTTTGTCGAAAATAGCCATGAACGACCATTTTCAATAATACCGAAGGCTAACACCTACGGATTTTTGACCAAGAAATGGTCTCCACCAGAAATCCAAGAATGTGATCTACGGCAAGGAAACATATGTGGGGTGAGGTGTATGAGCCTCTGGTCGACGATCAATGGCCACACAACCCTAATTTTTGTCGAAAATAGCCATGAACGACCATTTTCAATGACACTGAAGGCTAACACTTACGGATTTTTGACCAAGAAATGGTCTCCACCATAAATCCAAGAATGTGATCTATGGCAAGGAAACATATGTGTAGTGAGGTGTATGAGCCTCTGATCGAAGATCAATGGCCACACAACCCCCATTTTTGTCGAAAATAGCCATGAATGACCATTTTCAAAAATACCAAACGCTAACACATTCGGATTTTTGCCCAAGAAATGGTCTCCACCAGAAATCCAAGAATGTGATCTATGGCAAGGAAACATATGTGGGGTGAGGTGTACGAGCCTGTGGTCGATGATCAATGGCCACAAAACCCCCCATTTTGCCGAAAATAGCCATGAACGACCATTTTCAATAATACCGAAGGCTAACACGTACGAGTTTTTGACCAAGAAATGGTCTCCACCAGAAATCCAAGAATGTGATCTATTGCAAGGAAACATATGTGGGGTGAGGTTTATGAGCCTCTAGTCGATGATAAATGGCCACACAACCCCCATTTTTTATGAAAATAGCCATGAGCGACCATTTTCAATAATACTAGAGGCTAACACCTACGGATTTTTTACCAAGAAATGGTCTCCACCAGAAATCCAAGAATGTGATCTATGGCAAGGAAACATATGTGGGGTGAGGTGTACGAGCCTTTGGTCGATGATCAATGGCCACACAACCCCCATTTTTGTCGAAAATAGCCATGAACGACCATTTTCAATAATACCGAAGGCTAACACCTACGGATTTTTGACCAAGAAATGGTCTCCACCAGAAATCCAAGAATGTGATCTACGGCAAGGAAACATATGTGGGGTGAGGTGTATGAGCCTCTGGTCGATGATCAATGGTCACACAACCCTAATTTTTGTCAAAAATAGCCATGAACGACCATTTTCAATGACACTGAAGGCTAACACCTATGGATTTTTGATCAAGAAATGTTCTCCACCATAAATCCAAGAATGTGATCTATGTCAAGGAAACATATGTGTAGTTAGGTGTATGAGCCTCTGGTCCAATATCAATGGCCACACAACCCCCATTTTTGTCGAAAATAGTCATGAACGACCATTTTCAATAATACCGAAGGCTAACACCTACGGATTTTTGACCAAGAAATGGTCTCCACCAGAAATCCAAGAATGTGATCTACGGCAAGGAAACATATGTGGGGTGAGGTGTATGAGCCTCTAGTCGATGATCAATGGTCACACAACCGTAATTTTTGTCGAAAATAGCCATGAACGACCATTTTCAATGACACTGAAGGCTAACACCTACGGATTTTTGACCAAGAAATGGTCTCCACCAGAAATCAAAGAATGTGATCTATGGCAAGGAAACATATGTGGGGTGAGGTGTACGAGCCTTTGGTCGATGTTCAATGGCCACACAACCCCCATTTTTGTCGAAAATAGCCATGAATGACCATTTTCAATAATACTGAAGGCTAACACGTACGGATTTTTGACCAAGAAATGGTCTCCACCAGATATCCAAGAATGTTTTCTATGGCAAGGAAACATATGTTGGGTGAGGTGTATGAGCCTCGGGTCGATGATAAATGGCCACACAACCCCCATTTCAGTCGAAAATAGCCATGAACGACCATTTTCAATAATACCGAAGGCTAACACCAACAGATTTTTGACCAAGAAATGGTCTCCACCAGAAATCCAAGAATGTGATTTACGGCAAGGAAACATATGTGGGGTGAGTTGTATGAGCCTCTGGTCGATGATCAATGGTCACACAACCCTAATTTTTGTCGAAAATAGCCATGAACGACCATTTTCAATGACACTGAAGGCTAACACCTACGGATTTTTGACCAAGAAATGGTCTCCACCAGAAATCAAAGAATGTGATCTATGGCAAGGAAACATATGTGGGGTGACGTGTACGAGCCTTTGGTCGATGATCAATGGCCACACAACCCCCATTTTTGTCGAAAATAGCCATGAACGACCATTTTCAATAATACCGAAGGCTAACACCTACGGATTTTTGACCAAGAAATGGTCTCCACCAGAAATCCAAGAATGTGATCTACGGCAAGGAAACATATGTGGAGTGAGGTGTATGAGCCTCTGGTCGACGATCAATGGCCACACAACACTAATTTTTGTCGAAAATAGCCATGAACGACCATTTTCAATGACACTGAAGGCTAACACCTACGGATTTTTGACCAAGAAATGGTCTCCACCATAAATCCAAGAATGTGATCTATGACAAGGAAACATATGTGTAGTGAGGTGTATGAGCCTCTGATCGAAGATCAATGGCCACACAACCCCCATTTTTGTCGAAAATAGCCATGAATGACCATTTTCAAAAATACCAAAGGCTAACACATTCGGATTTTTGCCCAAGAAATGGTCTCCACCAGAAATCCAAGAATGTGATCTATGGCAAGGAAAGATATGTGGGGTGAGGTGTACGAGCCTCTGGTCGATGATCAATGGCCACACAACCCCCATTTTGCCGAAAATAGCCATGAACGACCATTTTCAATAATACCGAAGGCTAACACGTACGAGTTTTTGACCAAGAAATGGTCTCCACCAGAAATCCAAGAATGTGATCTATTGCAAGGAAACATATGTGGGGTGAGGTTTATGAGCCTCTAGTCGATGATAAATGGCCACACAACCCCCATTTTTTATGAAAATAGCCATGAGCGACCATTTTCAATAATACTAGAGGCTAACACCTACGGATTTTTGACCAAGAAATGGTCTCCACCAGAAATCCAAGAATGTGATCTATGGCAAGGAAACATATGTGGGGTGAGGTGTACGAGCCTTTGGTCGATGATCAATGGCCACACAACCCCCATTTTTGTCGAAAATAGCCATGAACGACCATTTTCAATAATACCGAAGGCTAACACCTACGGATTTTTGACCAAGAAATGGTCTCCACCAGAAATCCAAGAATGTGATCTACAGCAAGGAAACATATGTGGGGTGAGGTGTATGAGCCTCTGGTCGACGATCAATGGCCACACAACCCTAATTTTTGTCGAAAATAGCCATGAACGACCATTTTCAATGACACTGAAGGCTAACACCTACGGATTTTTGACCAAGAAATGGTCTCCACCATAAATCCAAGAATGTGATCTATGGCAAGGAAACATATGTGTAGTGAGGTGTATGAGCCTCTGATCGAAGATCAATGGCCACACAACCCCCATTTTTGTCGAAAATAGCAATGAATGACCATTTTCAAAAATACCAAAGGCTAACACATTCGGATTTTTGCCCAAGAAATGGTCTCCACCAGAAATCCAAGAATGTGATCTATGGCTAGGAAACATATGTGGGGTGAGGTGTACGAGCCTCTGGTCGATGATCAATGGCCACACAACCCCCATTTTGCCGAAAATAGCCATGAACGACCATTTTCAATAATACCGAAGGCTAACACGTACGAGTTTTTGACCAAGAAATGGTCTCCACCAGAAATCCAAGAATGTGATCTATTGCAAGGAAACATATGTGGGGTGGGGTTTATGAGCCTCTAGTCGATGATAAATGGCCACACAACCCCCATTTTTTATGAAAATAGCCATGAGCGACCATTTTCAATAATACTAGAGGCTAACACCTACGTATTTTTGACCAAGAAATGGTCTCCACCAGAAATCCAAGAATGTGATCTATGGCAAGGAAACATATGTGGGGTGAGGTGTATGAGCCTCTGGTCGATGATCAATGGCCACACAACCCCCATTTTTGTCGAAAATAGCCATGAACGACCATTTTCAATAATACCGAAGGCTAACACCTACGGATTTTTGACCAAGAAATGGTCTCCACCAGAAATCCAAGAATGTGATCTACGGCAAGGAAACATATGTGGGGTGAGGTGTATGAGCCTCTGGTCGATGATCAATGGTCACACAACCCTAATTTTTGTCAAAAATAGCCATGAACGACCATTTTCAATGACACTGAAGGCTAACACCTACGGATTTTTTACCAAGAAATGGTCTCCACCATAAATCCAAGAATGTGATCTATGTCAAGGAAACATATGTGTAGTTAGGTGTATGAGCCTCTGGTCCAATATCAATGGCCACACAACCCCCATTTTTGTCGAAAATAGCCATGAACGACCATTTTCAATAATACCGAAGGCTAACACCTACGGATTTTTGACCAAGAAATGGTCTCCACCAGAAATCCAAGAATGTGATCTACGACAAGGAAACATATGTGGGGTGAGGTGTATGAGCCTCTGGTTGATGATCAATGGTCACACAACCCTAATTTTTGTCGAAAATAGCCATGAACGACCATTTTCAATGACACTGAAGGCTAACACCTACGGATTTTTAACCAAGAAATGGTCTCCACCAGAAAACAAAGAATGTGATCTATGGCAAGGAAACATATGTGGGGTGAGGTGTACGAGCCTTTGGTCGATGATCAATGGCCACACAACCCCCATTTTTGTCGAAAATAGCCATGAATGACCATTTTCAATAATACCGAAGGCTAACACGTACGGATTTTTGACCAAGAAATGGTCTCCACCAGATATCCAAGAATGTTTTCTATGGCAAGGAAACATATGTTGGGTGAGGTGTATCAGCCTCTGGTCGATGATAAATGGCCACACAACCCCCATTTCAGTCGAAAATAGCCATGAACGACCATTTTCAATAATACCGAAGGCTAACACCAACAGATTTTTGACCAAGAAATGGTCTCCACCAGAAATCCAAGAATGTGATCTACGGCAAGGAAACATATGTGGGGTGAGGTGTATGAGCCTCTGGTCGATGATCAATGGTCACACAACCCTAATTTTTGTCAAAAATAGCCATGAACGACCATTTTCAATGACACTGAAGGCTAACACCTACGGATTTTTGACCAAGAAATGGTCTCCACCAGAAATCAAAGAATGTGATCTATGGCAAGGAAACATATGTGGGGTGAGGTGTACTAGCCTTTGGTCGATGATCAATGGCCACACAACCCCCATTTTTGTCGAAAATAGCCATGAATGACCATTTTCAATAATACCGAAGGCTAACACGTACGGATTTTTGACCAAGAAATGGTCTCCACCATATATCCAAGAATGTTTTCTATGGCAAGGAAACATATGTTGGGTGAGGTGTATGAGCCTCTGGTCGATGATAAATGGCCACACAACCCCCATTTCAGTCGAAAATAGCCATGAACGACCATTTTCAATAATACCGAAGCCTAACACCAACAGATTTTTGACCAAGAAATGGTCTCCACCAGAAATCCAAGAATGTGATCTATGGCAAGAAAACATATGTGGGGTGAAGTGTACGAGCCTCTGGTCGATGATCAATGGGCACACAACCCCCATTTTTGTCGAAAATAGCCATGAACGACCATTTTCAATGACACTGAAGGCTAACACCTATGGATTTTTGACCAAGAAATGGTCTCCACCATAAATCCAAGAATTTGATATATGGCAAGGAAACATATGTGTAGTGAGGTGTATGAGCCTCTGGTCGAAGATCAATGGCCACACAACCCCCATTTTTGTCGAAAATAGCCATGAATGACCATTTTCAAAAATTCCGAAGGCTAACACATTTGGATTTTTTCCCAAGAAATGGACTCCACCAGAAATCCAAGAATGTGATCTATGGCAAGGAAACATACGTGGGGTGAGGTGTACGAGCCTCTGGTCGATGATCAATGGCCACACAACCCCCATTTTGTCGAAAATAGCCATGAACGACCATTTTCAATAATACCGAAGGCTAACACGTACGAATTTTTGACCAAGAAATGGTCTCCACCAGAAATCCAAGAATGTGATCTATGGCAAGGAAACATATGTGGGGTGAGGTGTACGAGCCTCTGGTCGATGATAAATGGCCACATAACCCCCCATTTTTGATGAAAATAGCCATGAACGACCATTTTCAATAATACCAGAGGCTAACACCTACGGATTTTTTACCAAGAAATGGTCACCACCAGAAATCCAAGAATGTGATCTATGGCAAGGAAACATATGTGGGGTGAGGTGTATGAGCCTCGGGTCGATGATAAATGACCACACAACCCCCATTTTTGTCGAAAATAGCCATGAACGACCTTTTTCAATAATACCGAAGGCTAACACCAACGGATTTTTGACCAAGAAATGGTCCCCACTAGAAACCAAAGAATGTGATCTATGGCAAGAAAACATATGTGGGGTGAAGTGTACGAGCCTCTGGTCGATGATCAATGGCCACACAAACCCCATTTTTGTTGAAAATAGCCATGAACGACCGTTTTCAATGACACTGAACGCTAACACCTACGGATTTTTGACCAAGAAATGGTCTCCACCATAAATCCAAGAATGTGATCTATGGAAAGAAAACATGTTTTGTGAGGTGTATGAGCCTTTGGTCGAATATCAATGGCCACAGAACCCCCATTTTTGTCGAAAATAGCCATGAACAACCATTTTCAATAGTACCGAAGGCTAAAACATTCAGATTTTTGACCAAGAAATGGTCTCCACCAGAAATCAAAGAATGTGATCTATGGCAAGGAAATATATGTGGGGTGAGGTTTACGAGCCTCTGGTCGATGATCAATGGCCACACAACCCCCATTTTTGTCGAAAATTGCCATGAATGATCATTTTCAATAATACTAAAGGCTAACACGTACAGATTTTTGACCAATAAATGGTCTCCACCAGAAATCCAAGAATGTGATCTATGGCAAGAAAACATATGTGGGGTGAAGTGTACGAGCCTCTGGTCGATGATCAATGGCCACACAACCCCCATTTTTGTCGAAAATAGCCATGAACGACCATTTTCAATGACACTGAAGGCTAACACCTATGGATTTTTGACCAAGAAATGGTCTCCACCATAAATCCAAGAATTTGATATATGGCAAGGAAACATATGTGTAGTGAGTTGTATGAGCCTCTGGTCGAAGATCAATGGCCACACAACCCCCATTTTTGTCGAAAATAGCCATGAATCACCATTTTCAAAAATACCGAAGGCTAACACATTCGGATTTTTGCCCAAGAAATGGTCTCCACCAGAAATCCAAGAATGTGATCTATGGCAAGGAAACATACATGGGGTTAGGTGTACGAGCCTCTGGTCGATGATCAATGGCCACACAACCCCCATTTTGTCGAAAATAGCCATGAACGACCATTTTCAATAATACCGAAGGCTAACACGTACGAATTTTTGACCAAGAAATGGTCTCCACCAGAAATCCAAGAATGTGATCTATGGCAAGGAAACATATGTGGGGTGAGGTGTACGAGCCTCTGGTCGATGATAAATGGCCACATAACCCCCATTTTTGATGAAAATAGCCATGAACGACCATTTTCAATAATACCAGAGGCTAACACCTACGGATTTTTTACCAAGAAATGGTCACCACCAGAAATCCAAGAATGTGATCTATGGCAAGGAAACATATGTGGGGTGAGGTGTATGAGCCTCTGGTCGATGATAAATGGCCACACAACCCCCATTTTTGTCGAAAAATAGCCATGAACGACCATTTTCAATAATACCGAAGGCTAACACCAACGGATTTTTGACCAAGAAATGGTCCCCACCAGAAATCCAAGAATGTGATCTATGGCAAGAAAACATATCTAGGGTGAAGTGTATGAGCCTCTGGTCGATGATCAATGGCCACACAAACCCCATTTTTGTCGAAAATAGCCATGAACGACCATTTTCAATGACACTGAACGCTAACACCTACGGATTTTTGACCAAGAAATGGTCTCCACCATAAATCCAAGAATGTGATCTATGGAAAGGAAACATGTGTAGTGAGGTGTATGCGCCTTTGGTCGAATATCAATGGCCACACAACCCCCATTTTTGTCGAAAATAGCCATGAACGACCATTTTCAATAGTACCAAAGGCTAAAACATTCAGATTTTTGACCAAGAAATGGTCTCCACCAGAAATCAAAGAATGTGATCTATGGCAAGGAAACATATGTGGCGTGAGGTTTACGAGCCTCTGGTCGATGATCAATGGCCACACAACCCCCATTTTTTGTCGAAAATTGCCATGAATGATCATTTTCAATAATACTAAAGGCTAACACGTACAGATTTTTGACCAATAAATGGTCTCCACCAGAAATCCAAGAATGTGATCTATGGCAAGGAAACATATGTGGGGTGAGGTGTACGAGCCTCTGGTCGATGATAAATGGCCACACAACCACCATTTTAGTCGAAAATAGCCATGAACGATGATTTTCAATAATACCGATGGCTAACACCAACGGATTTTTGACTAAGAAATGGTCTCCACTAGAAATCCAAGAATGTGATCTATGGTAAGAAAACCTATGTGGGGTGAAGTGTACGAGCCTCTGGTCGATGATCAATGGCCACACAACCCCCATTTTTGTCGAAAATAGCCATGAACGACCATTTTCAATGACACTGAAGGCTAACGCCTACGAATTTTTGACCAAGAAATGGTCTCCACCAGAAATCCAAGAATGTGATCTATGGAAAGGAAACATATGTGGGGTGAGGTGTATGAGCCTCTGGTCGGAATTATTGAAAATGGTCGTTCATGGCTACTTTCGACAAAAATGGGGGTTGTGTGGCCATTGATCATCGACCAGAGGCTCCTACACCTCACCCCACATATGTTTTCTTACCATATATCACATTCTTGGATTTCCAGTGGAGACCGTTTCTTGGTCAAAAATCCGTAGGTGTTAGCCTTCGGTATTATTGAAAATGGTCGTTCATGGCTATTTTCGACAAAAATGGGGGTTGTGTGGCCGTTGATCATCGACCAGAGGCTCGTACACCTCACCCCATATATGTTTCATTGCCATAGATCACATTCTTGGATTTCTGGTGGAGACCATTTCTTGGGCAAAAATCTGAATGTGTTAGCCTTCGGTATTATTGAAAATGGTCATTCATGGCGATTTTCGACAAAAATGGGTGTTGTGTGGCCATTGATCTTCGACCAGAGGCTCATACACCTCCCTACACATTTGTTTCCTTGCCATAGATCACATTCTTGGATTTATGGTGGAGACCATTTCTTCGTCAAAATTCCGTAGGTGTTAGTCTTCAGTGTCATTGAAAATGGTCGTTCATGGCTATTTTCCACAAAAATGGGGGTTGTGTGGCCATTGATCATCGACTAGAGGCTCGTACACCTCACCCCACATATGTTTCCTTGCCATATATCACATTCTCGGATTTCTGGTGGAGACCATTTGTTGGTCAAAAATCCATACGTGTTAGCCTTCTGTATTATTGAAAATGGTCGTTGATCTCTATTTTCGACAAAAATGGGCGTTGTGTGGCCATTGATCAACGACCAGAGGCCCATACACCTCACCCCACATATGTTTCCTTGCCATAGATCACATTCTCGGACTTATGGTGGAGACCATTTCTTGGTCAAAAATACATAGGTGTTACCCTTCAGTGTCATTGAAAATGGTCGTTCATGGCTATTTTCAACAAAAATGGGGGTTATGTGGCCATTGATCATCGACCAATGGCTCGTACACCTCACCCCACATATGTTTCCTTGCCATAGATCACATTTTGGATTTCAGGTGGAGACCATTTCTTGGTCAAAAATCCGTAGGTGTTAGCATTCGGTATTATTGAAAATGGTCGTTCATGGCTATTTTTGACAAAAAATGGGGTTCTTTGGCCATTGATCATCGACCAGAGGCTCATACACCTCACCCCACATATGTTTCCTTTTTATAGATCACATTCTTGGATTTCTGGTGGAGACCATTTCTTGGTCAAAAATCCGTAGGTGTTAGCCTTCGGTATTATTGAAAATGGTCGTTCATGGCTATTTTCATCAAAAATGGGGGTTGTGTGGCCATTTATCATCGACTAGAGGCTCGTACACCTCACCCCACATATGTTTCCTTGCTTTAGATCACATTCTTGGATTTCTGGTGGAGACCATTTCTTGGTCAAAAATTCGTACGTGTTAGCCTTCAGTATTATTGAAAATGATCGTTCATGGCTATTTTCGACAAAATGGGGGTTGTGTGGCCATTGATCATCGACCAGAGGCTCGTACACCTCACCCCACATATGTTTCCTTGCCATAGATCACATTCTTGGATTTCTAGTGGAGACCATTTCTTGGGCAAAAATCCGAATGTGTTAGCCTTCGGTATTATTGAAAATTGTCATTCATGGCTATTTTCGACAAAAATGGGGGTTGTGTGGCCATTGATCTTTGTCCAGAGGCTCATACACCTCACTACACATATGTTTCCTTGCCATAGATCACATTCTTGGATTTATGGTGGAGACCATTTCTTGGTCAAAAATCCGTAGGTGTTAGCCTTCAGTGTCATTGAAAATGGTCGTTCATGGCTATTTCCAACAAAAATGGGGGTTGTGTGGCCATAGATCATCGACCAGAGGCTCGTACACTTCACCCCACATAGGTTTTCTTGCCATAGATCACATTCTTGTATTTCTGATGGAGACCATTTCTTAGTCAAAAATCTGTTGGTGTTAGCCTTCGGTATTATTGAAAATGGTCGTTCATGGCATTTTCGACTAAAATGGGGGTTGTGTGGCCATTTATCATCGACCAGAGGGTCGTACACCTCACCCCACATATGTTTCCTTGCCATAGATCACATTCTTGGATTTCTTGTGGAGACCATTTATTGGTCAAAAATCTGTACGTGTTAGCCTTCAGTATTATTGAAAATGGTCATTCATGGCTATTATCGACAAAAATGGGGGTTGTGTGTCCATTGATCACCGACCAGAGGCTCGTAAACCTCACCCCACATATGTTTCCTTGCCATAGATCACATTCTTTGATTTCTGGTGGAGACCATTTCTTGGTCAAAAATCTGAATGTTTTAGCCTTCGGTACTATTGAAAATGGTCGTTCATGGCTATTTTCGACAAAAATGGGGGTTGTGTGGCCATTGATGTTCGACCAAAGGCTCATACACCTCACTACACATGTTTCCTTTCCATAGATTACATTCTTGGATTTATGGTGGAGACCATTTCTTGGTCAAAAATCCGTAGGTGTTAGCGTTCATTGTCATTGAAAATGGTCGTTCATGGCTATTTTCGACAAAAATGGGGTTTGTGTGGCCATTGATCATCGACCAGAGGCTTGTACACTTCACCCCACATATGTTTTCTTGCCATAGATCACATTCTTGGATTTCTGGTGGGGACCATTTCTTGGTCAAAAATCCGTTGGTGTTAGCCTTCGGTATTATTGAAAATGGTCGTTCATGGCTATTTTCGACAAAAATAGGGGTTGTGTGGCCATTTATCATCGACCAGAGGCTCATACACCTCAACCCACATATGTTTTCTTGCCATAGATCACATTCTTGGATTTCTGGTGGAGACCATTTCTTGGTAAAAAATCCGTAGGTGTTAGCCTCTGGTATTATTGAAAATGGTCGTTCATGGCTATTTTCATCAAAAATGGGGGTTGTGTGGCCATTTATCATCGACCAGAGGCTCGTATACCTCACCCCACATATGTTTCCTTGCCATAGATCACATTCTTGGATTTCTGGTGGAGACCATTTCTTGGTTAAAAATTCGTATGTGTTAGCCTTCTGTATTATTGAAAATGGTCGTTCATGGCTATTTTCGACAAAATGGGGGTTGTGTGGCCATTGATCATCGACCAGAGGCTCGTACACCTCACACCACATTTGTTTCCTTGCCATAGATCACATTCTTGGATTTCTGGTGGAGACCATTTCTTGGGCAAAAATCCGAATGTGTTAGCCTTTGGTATTTTTGAAAATGGTCATTCACTACTACAGATTATGCTATATGAGACAGTTAATTTTCAGTTATTAAGACGCTTATGAAGTGTCCAATTTTGATGGAGTCGCAAAAGATGTCCCACATTTAAGATGGTTGTAAACCGTCTTAAAAGATATTACATAAGACATTTTTTTAATTTATAACCGACTCATAAAGGTAGTTGTTTAAGTCATTTTATTCGATAAACCGTCTTGAATTAGGTTTTTGTTTAAGACACTTTTCTAAAGAATCGTCGAGAATAGAAACATTATAAGTCACAAAGTATTTATCAAATTGTCTAGTATATCCTATAATAATAGAGGCTTGCAACGGAAAAACTATCTTATTTAGGAAACTGATATTAGACGTTTTAGAAATCGTCTTATTAAGATTTAAACGAACTGACTTATATGGCAGTACATTCTCTAATTTATAATCATTTTTAGATATCACAATATAATAATTTAAAAGAGTAATATACATACACATATATTTAATAATATTGTAATTAATATAATATAAATAAGTATCATTCAATTTATAATAAATAAGCATTATCAAATAACTCGTACATAAGTGTACTTTAAATCTAGAATAAAATACTAATTGAAAAACTTGATCATCAATTGTTTGTTTTAACATTGAGCCTAAATAAATATATATGAATTCAAGTCTCCACACTTGTGGAGTCACCAAAATTTGAGTTCTATTCCATCTTTTCCTCCTCGTCACTCTCCAAGGCATCATCGATGGCATCGTTCATCAGTTCGCCAACCATCTCCATCTTCTCGTTTTGCATCTCAAACTCTCGCGGTATCTTCTACAGGCAAGAAGATTCATCTGCCTATTCATCTGCCACATGGCTTCCGTCACACACTTCATGGCTTCACCCATCGCATGTGTTGATTTCAGAGTCTGAAAAATTGCACACCAGTTAATACAAGATTTTAAAGAGAGCTCTTATGAATATTAGTAACATAAAAAATACAGTACAACGAAGCTCGCTGTAGAAGATTTAGAGTCAACTAAGTCAATAGTCATCGATGTCATTATAAATTGCACAAAGTTACCCAACCGAGTGTCTCAAAATAAATACAATTCTTCAAGTTGTGTTGTGTAGTTACCTGTATACGAAGAGATACACCTTGTAGCTGGGACTTGAGGGCATAGAATTTTGTGATTTGGTGTCTTGTGCGGTGAGGATAAGATAGTTTGCCATAATTTTTACAGCACCTTGTGAACAATTTACATCATATCAAAATATATTCCATGAGCATGGAAAGAAATTGCAGCAAAAAAACAACATGTTCTTTTCAACATGTAAATCAAAATATTATAGTCACAAAAAAACAAAACATACCATTCGTCCATTGAACAAAAAACATACAAATTTTGAACAAACCAAATCAGCCAGCTTATCCTATCAGTAAGTATAACCACCTCCATTTACACTGAACTAAACAGTTTGAACACTATTGAATTCGTGCCAAAAAAACATATGTTAAGCCAAATAACCACCCAAATGAACTAGAAGCACTAATTGGAATCCAAATTGTTTGATGTGGGCAATTAAGGGCAAGCTGGGAGAGTGGCACATATGGTGTTAGTGGCCACTGTTTGGAAGTACCACTAAAACAATGCATATTTTAGCAAAATCATAAGATTCCATCACAAACAAAGAACATCATTGCATATGAACCAGCACATGGACACCAATAAGCAGATGTTTTAGAAATAGAATTAAGGAGCAAACGCTACCACACAGTGATATGTCTAAATTGAGAACCTTGTTTGCCGCCAGACTTTTGCCAGAGTTTTCAGACACTAAACAATCACAAGCTGCTGGCCAACATTAACGCAGACCCAGGCACCCAGCCCCGGACATGGAAAGGTTGGAGAACTGGGCTTGGGCAGGTAGCAACAGTTTTTGAATAGCAACATTGGTGTGTTGTGTTGTATAAAGATCTGACAATGACTAAACAGTTTGAACACTATTGAATTCGTGCCAAAAAACATATGTTAAGCCAAATAACCACCCAACTGAACTAGAAGCAGTAATTGGAATCCAAATTGTTTGATGTGGGCAATTAAGGGCAAGCTGAGAGAGTGGCACATATGGTGTTAGTGGCCACTGTTTGGAAGTACCACTAAAACAATGCATATTTTAGCAAAATCATAAGATTCCATCACAAACAAAGAACGTCATTGCATATGAACCAGCACATGGACACCAATAAGCAGATGTTTTAGAAATAGAATTAAGGAGCAAACGCTACCACACAGTGATATGTCTAAATTGAGAACCTTGTTTGCCGCCAGAGTTTTGCCAGAGTTTTCAGACACCAAACAATCACAAGCTGCTGGCCAGCATTAACGCAGACCCAGGCACCCAGCCCCGGACATGGAAAGGTTGGAGAACTAGGCTTGGGTAGGTAGCAACAGTTTTTGAATAGCAACATTGGTGTGCTGTGTTGTATAAAGATCTGACAATGGTATCTTTGTTAGATGTACATTTTTAACTTGTTTTGATTTGAAATAGCACCTTGGTGACATGTGATGGTATACCAGATTGAGTTGCCCAAAAAATTTCTGTGAGCAACTGCCTTTGGGGAGACCATCTTCTTATTAGTTTGAGTTTTGCATGAGGGGTAGTAACACTTGAGTTTACATCCTTGGGTCTGTTCTTTCAAGTGTTATATTGAAATAACCATTAACTTAGTTTAAATGGAATCTATCTATTGTTGTTCTGCAAAGAACATGACTCCTTGTTGGGCCAGGCTTGGGCTTCACTCGACATGTTACATGTAGGAGGATGAGTTCGCAAGAACCATAATATTTATGCCTTGCGAACTCATAGCGATGGTAAATAAGGTCATAAGATCCTGTAGACCCTTACCAATCAAATATCAAAGCATTAAGGTCACATATAAATTTTGAAGGACCCGTTATGGTTATGATATGCGGATAGAAGATGGATCTAGCATAATAGTATTTCTGTTCATAGCGATGGTGTGGCTTGCAAATGTGGCAAAAAGGCTTGGTATATAGTTATGGATGTGAAAAAAAAACCGAAGCTCATTGATATCGTCGACAACAAAAGGGTTCTGTTGCACATCCTTAATCCTAGGATATGGTCTGATCGATTAAGGGAAAAGCTACAGCCTTGTCACAATCCGGACAAACACCAATCTTAGTTACTTTATGAAATTCAAATTTTGGCTTAGCCAATGACTACATTTGGAAGCAGTCCAGTTAGAACCACTCATTAAAAATTATTAGTCATAAGACCAAGATTAGAAAACAGGAACAATAAACTATGAACAGGCTCGACTACTGCACACTAACCTCAAATATTGCATCTCTGGAGTGTTCATATTCTCGGGATACCACGCTCCTTTGAATTATCCTCACTTTTAAGTAGCTCATCTTGACTGTTATGTCCGCACTTCCCTGCTTTTTTGGCACCTCAAGAACTTCCACTTCATAGAGTACAAGCAAATGAATAAACTCTGTTGGGATTCCAGAAAATAATCTAGGGAGTTTAAATTAACGTATCTTTGGGTTGGGCCAAAATATGTAAGATTATTATTGGGTAACATGTTAATAATCTTACACAAGTATTCTGGATCAGGAATCTTCACCTGTTGATGATAGAGTAAAACTTGAATGGCAACTGTCCACATATCAGACGTCAGGAGCAAAATTTTGAATAATGTTGATCCACTACTCTGCAAAAAAAGATGTCAAAATCAAGGCTAAAATATTACTCCATCCTTTTCGAAATGTAAAGTGTGGTTTGACCTGCCAGCACCACACTTTGACCACCAATATATCATATATTATGATGTTTATCATGACAACAAAGTTCATAGCATATGGAAGTGCTTTCAAATACGAATCCAATGGTACCTTTTTGTGAACACTGATTTTAAAAATTACCTTCACACGATCTCTGTCAAACAACAATCGAGATGTATCACAGGTTTAGGAACTCCACAAATTTGATAACTGTCATAGTCCTAAAAGATGTTGCCGATATATTTGAAAAGGTAACATTGTAATCAATTTCAACTACCAAAACATATCACAGAAAAGGTATGGGCCATTAATAACTTTTTAGCTGAATTTTTTAGGTTTACTACTCTATGCAGTGGCAGATTCAGATATTACCGAAGCCCCAGGCCAAATTTCTAGTGTGGTCTCTAGATGCAATGCAGCACAAGGGAAATACAAGAATTTCAAAAGAATCAGACAAAGGGTAGCACATAAACGAGTGCACATGTTCTGGTGTTCATTACCAAACACGAAATGTTGTTCATCTGAGCATTTGGTTACAAATCTAATGGCCTAAACCGCAGTAGCAGTGACAATTTCCTCTGCGCTTGCTCGCTTATTTATTATTAAACCAAGACACATCAGACATCTGATCTGGGCAAATCACTAAGTCAAAACAAAACACAACAAAAACAGTATACGAGATCGCTGACAAGTATTTTAGATCCTTACACCATCAGCTACGCAATGTCCTCGCGGAAGACACCCTTCCTCCTGGCAGTGACCGAAGGGAATGGGGCATAGGAGATGTGCCTGCACTGGCTGCTCGCGTTGATCCTGTTTGGCTGGCAGTGACCGACGGCGTCCTGAGCGCGGACGCACGACAGCGGGGCTCGGCGAGGGCAGTACATGTAGACAAAGTCCCGGATCCTAGGGTGGTTGGGCGGGATGAGGCGGCGCTGGATGTGGAGCGCGAGGCGGTAGGTCCCACCAGCAGCGGCGGCGGCGGCCCGTCCCACCAGCAGCGGTGGCGCCGGCGGATGGGGAGATGGCTTTACGGCGGCGACGGAGTTGCTCGTAATGGAATAAGGGGGCGCGGGGGACGATACTTGTCGAAGCGGGGAAGGGGGAATACTGAGTCGAGTCTGAAGCGTAGGGGAGGAGGAGGGATGTGCTGTTTAGGGTTTGGGAGCCGCCGTGTGACCATTGTGACGGATGGACGGACAAGGGAGGGAAGCGGTGCAGTCTCCAGTCGAGGCCCATGGTTACAGGAGAGAAAGTGAAGACAAAAAATATAAAAAATGTTACACGCATCACCATGGTGAAGTGTCATCGTAAATGACAAACTTAGGCGTGGAGAGAGGTGGGTTCAGGTTTGATTTTAAAAACCTAATTAGAAGAGATGCTAGGATTTTTTAGTCTGAATCTAAGTCTTAAATATCATACGAAACAATTTCATATTTAGAAATGTCTACTATACTTACTAACATCTAAGACAGTTCTTATTGTCTAGATGACTCTAATAATATCTTTATTTGAGATAGTTTCATATACATAAGTGTCTAATATACTAACCAAAATTTAGGACAATTCTTGTAATCTTAATGACTCAAAAGATATATTTATTTGAGATGATTTTCAATAACGATCTGCCTTAAATAAATATAAGACATTTCTTACGATGTATTTGTCTCAAAACACTTCTTTAGTAAAGACGGATCTCTAACGAACCGTCTTACCTTACTCATCAACATTTGATAAAAGACACTTCTATAAAATGCACTGATATCCATCTTAAAATGTGCGTCTTAAATAAGCATATCTCTAGTAGTGATTTATGGCTATTTTCGACAAAAATGGGGGTTGTGTGGCCATTGATCTTCGACCAGAGGCTCATACACCTCACTACACATATGTTTCCTTGCCATAGATCAAATTCTTGGATTTATAGTGGAGACCATTTCTTGGTCAAAAATCCATAGGTGTTAGCCTTCAGTGTCATTGAAAATGGTCGTTCATGGCTATTTTCGACAAAAATGGGGGTTGTGTGGCCATTGATCATCGACCAGAGGCTCGTACACTTCACCCCACATATTTTTTCTTGCCATAGATCACATTCTTGGATTTCTGGTGGAGACCATTTCTTGGTCAAAAATCTGTTGGTGTTAGCCTTCGGTATTATTGAAAATGGTCGTTCATGGCTATTTTCGACTGAAATGGGGGTTGTGTGGTCATTTATCATCGACCAGAGGCTCATACACCTCACCCCACATATGTTTCCTTGCCATAGATCACATTCTTGGATATCTGGTGGAGACCATTTCTTGGTCAAAAATCCGTACGTGTTAGCCTTCGGTATTATTGAAAATGGTCATTCATGGCTATTTTCGACAAAAATGGGGGTTTTGTGGCCATTGATCATCGACGAAAGGCTCGTTCAACTCACCCCACATATGTTTCCTTTCCATAGATCACATTCTTTGATTTCTGGTGGAGACGATTTCTTGGTCAAAAATCCGAATGTCTTAGCCTTCGGAACTATTGAAAATGGTCGTTCATGGTTATTTTCGACAAAAATTGGGGTTGTGTGGCCATTGATATTGGACGAGAGGCTCATACACCTCACTACACATATGTTTTCTTGCCATAGATCACATTCTTGGATTTATGGTGCAGACCATTTCTTGGTCAAAAATCCGTAGGTGTTAGCCTTCAGTGTCATTGAAAATGGTCGTTCATGGCTATTTTCGACAAAAATTAGGGTTGTGTGGCCATTGATCGTCGACCAGAGGCTCATACACCTCACCCCACATATGTTTCCTTGCCGTAGATCACATTCTTGGATTTCTGCTGGAGACCATTTCTTGGTCAAAAATCCGTAGGTGTTAGCCTTCGGTATTATTGAAAATGGTCGTTCATGGCTATTTTCGACAAAAATGGGGGTTGTGTGGCCATTGATCATCGACCAGAGGCTCATACACCTCACCCTACATATGTTTACTTGCCATAGATCATATTCTTGGATTTCTGGTGGAGACCATTTCTTGGTCAAAAATCCATAGGTGTTAGCCTCTAGTATTATTGAAAATGGTCGCTCATGGCTATTTTCATAAAAAAATGGGGGTTGTGTGGCCATTTATGATCGACTAGAGGCTCATAAACCTCACCCCACATATGTTTCCTTGCCATAGATCACATTCTTGGATTTCTGGTGGAGACCATTTCTTGGTCAAAAACTCGTACGTGTTAGCCTTCGGTATTATTGAAAATGGTCGTTCATGGCTATTTTCGGCAAAATGGGGGTTGTGTGGCCATTGATCATCGACCAGAGGCTCGTACACCTCACCCCACATATGTTTCCTTGCCATAGATCACATTCTTGGATTTCTAGTGGAGCCCATTTCTTGGGCAAAAATCCGAATGTGTTAGCCTTTGGTATTATTGAAAATTGTCATTCACGGCTATTTTCGACAAAAATGGGGGTTGTGTGGCCATTGATCTTCTACCAGAGGCTCATACACCTCACTACACATATGTTTCCTTGCCATAGATCACATTCTTGGATTTATGGTGGAGACCATTTCTTGGTCAAAAATCCGTAGGTGTTAGCCTTCAGTGTCATTGAAAATGGTCGTTCATGGCTATTTTCGACAAAAATTAGGGTTGTGTGGCCATTGATCGTCGACCAGAGGCTCATACACCTCACCCCACATATGTTTCCTTGCCGTAGAACACATTCTTGGATTTCTGGTGGAGACCATTTCTTGGTCAAAAATTTGTAGGTGTTAGCCTTCGGTATTATTGAAAATGGTCGTTCATGGCTATTTTCGACAAAAATGGGGGTTGTGTGGCCATTGATCATCGACCAGAGGCTCATACACCTCACCCCACATATGTTTCCTTGCCATAGATCACATTCTTGGATTTCTGGTGGAGACCATTTCTTGGTCAAAAATCCGTAGGTGTTAGACTCTAGTATTATTGAAAATGGTCGCTCATGGCTATTTTCATAAACAATGGGGGTTGTGTGGCCATTTATCATCGACTAGAGGCTCATAAACCTCACCCCACATATGTTTCCTTGCCATAGATCACATTCTTGGATTTCTGGTGGAGACCATTTCTTGGTCAAAAACTCGTACGTGTTAGTCTTCGGTATTATTGAAAATGGTCGTTCATGGCTATTTTCGGCAAAATGGGGGTTGTGTGGCAATTGATCATCGACTAGAGGCTCGTACACCTCACCCCACATATGTTTCCTTGCCATAGATTACATTCTTGGATTTCTGGTGGAGACCATTTCTTGGGCAAAAAATTGAATGTGTTAGCCTTTGGTATTTTTGAAAATGTTCATTCATGGCTATTTTCGACAAAAATGGGGGTTGTGTGGCCATTGATCTTCGACCAGAGGCTCATACACCTCACTACACATATGTTTCCTTGCCATATATCACATTCTTGGATTTATGGTGGAGACCATTTCTTGGTCAAAAATCCGTAGGTGTTACCTTCAGTGTCATTGAAAATGGTCGTTCATGGCTATTTTCGACAAAAAATAGGGTTGTGTGGCCATTGATCGTTGACCAGAGGCTCATACACCTCACCCCACATATGTTTCCTTGCCGTAGATCACATTCTTGGATTTCTGGTGGAGACCATTTCTTGGTCAAAAATCCGTAGGTGTTATCCTTCGGTATTATTGAAAATGGTCGTTCATAGCTATTTTCGACAAAAATGGGGGTTGTGTGGCCATTGATCATCGACCAGAGGCTCATACACCTCACCCCACATATGTTTCCTTGCCATATATCACATTCTTGGATTTCTGGTGGAGACCATTTCTTGGTCAAAAATCCGTAGGTGTTAGCCTCTAGTATTATTGATAATGGTCGCTCATGGCTATTTTCATAAAAAATGGGGGTTGTGTGGCCATTTATCATCGACTAGAGGCTCATAAACCTCACCCCACATATGTTTCCTCGCCATAGATCACATTATTGGATTTCTGGTGGAGACCATTTCTTGGTCAAAAACTCGTACGTGTTAGTCTTTTTCGGTATTATTGAAAATGGTCGTTCATGGCTATTTTCGGCAAAATGGGGGTTGTGTGGCCATTGATCATCGACCAGAGGCTCGTACACCTCACCCCATATATGTTTCCTTGCCATAGATCACATTCATGGATTTCTGGTGGAGACCATTTCTTGGGCAAAAATCCGAATGTGTTAGCCTTTGGTATTATTGAAAATGGTCATTCATGGCTATTTTTGACAAAAATGGGGGTTGTGTGGCCATTGATCTTCGACCAGAGGCTCATACACCTCACTACACATATGTTTCCTTGCCATAGATCACATTCTTGGATTTCTGGTGGAGACCATTTCTTGGTCAAAAATCCATAGGTGTTAGCCTTCGGTATTATTGAAAATGGTCGTTCATGGCTATTTTCATCAAAAATGGGGGTTGTGTGGCCATTTATCATCGACCAGAGGATCGTACACCTCACACCACATATGTTTCCTTTCTATAGATCACATTCTTGGATTTCTGGTGGAGACCATTTCTTGGTCAAAAATTCGTACATGTTAGCCTTCAGTATTATTGAAAATGATCGTTCATGGCTATTTTCGACAAAATGGGGGTTGTGTGGCCATTGATCATCGACCAGAGGCTCGTACACCTCACCCCACATATGTTTCTTGCCATAGATCACATTCTTGGATTTCTAGTGGAGACCATTTCTTGGGCAAAAATCCGAATGTGTTAGCCTTCGGTATTATTGAAAATTGTCATTCACGGCTATTTTCGACAAAAATGGGGGTTGTGTGGCCATTGATCTTTGTCCAGAGGCTCATACACTTCACTACACATATGTTTCCTTGCCATAGATCACATTCTTGGATTTATGGTGGAGACCATTTCTTGGTCAAAAATCCGTAGGTGTTAGCCTTCAGTGTCATTGAAAATGGTCGTTCATGGCTATTTTCGACAAAAATTAGGGTTGTGTGGCCATTGATCGTCGACCAGAGCCTCATACACCTCACCCCACATATGATTCCTTGCCGTAGATCACATTCTTGGATTTCTGGTGGAGATCATTTCTTGGTCAAAAATCTGTAGGTGTTAGCCTTCGGTATTATTGAAAATGGTCGTTCATGGCTATTTTCGACAAAAATGGGGGTTGTGTGACCATTGATCATCGACCAGAGGCTCAAACACCTCACCCCACATATGTTTTCTTGCCATAGATCACATTCTTGGATTTCTGGTGGAGACCATTTCTTGGTCAAAAATCCGTAGGTGTTAGCCTCTAGTATTATTGAAAATGGTCGCTCATGGCTATTTTCATAAAAAATGGGGGTTGTGTGGCCATTTATCATCGACTAGAGGCTCATAAACCTCACCCCACATATATTTTCTTGCTAGAGATCACAATCTAGGATTTTTGGTGGAGACCATTTCTTGGTCAAAAATCTGTTGGTGTTAGCCTTCGGTATTATTGAAAATGGTCGTTCATGGCTATTTTCGACTAAAATGGTGGTTGTGTGGCCATTTATCATCAACCAGAGGCTCATACACCTCACCCCACATATGTTTCCTTGCCATAGATCACATTCTTGGATTTCTGGTGGAGACCATTTCTTGGTCAAAAATCCGTACGTGTTAGCCTTCAGTATTATTGAAAATGGTCATTCATGGCTATTTTCGACAAAAATGGGGGTTGTGTGGCCAATGATCATCAACCAGAGGCTCGTAAACCTCACCCCACATATGTTTCCTTGCCATAGATCACATTCTTTGATTTCTGGTGGAGACCATTTTTTGGTCAAAAATCCGAATGTGTTAGCCTCAGTGTCATTGAAAATGGTCGTTCATGGCTATTTTCGACAAAAATTAGGGTTGTGTGGCCATTGATCATCGACCAGAGGCTCGTACACCTCAACCCACATATGTTTCCTTGCCATAGATCACATTCTTGGATTTATGGTGGAGACCATTTTTGGTCAAAAATCTGTAGTTGTTAGCCTTCAGTGTCATTGAAAATGGTTGTTCATGGCTATTTTCGACAAAAATAGGGGTTGTGTGGCCATTGATCATCGACTAGAGGCTCGTACACCTCACCCCACATATGTTTCCTTGCCGTAGATCACATTCCTGGATTTCTATTGGAGATCATTTCTTGGTCAAAAATCTGAATGTTTTAGCCTTTGGTACTATTGAAAATGGTCGTTCATGGCTATTTTCGACAAAAATGGGGGTTGTGTGGCCATTGATATTCGACGAAAGGCTCATACACCTCACTACACATATGTTTCCTTGCCATAGATCACATTTTTGGATTTATTGTGGAGACCATTTCTTGGTAAAAAATCCGTAGGTGTTAGCCTTCAGTGTCATTGAAAATGGTCGTTCATGGCTAGTTTCGACAAAAATGGGGTTTGTGTGGCCATTGATCATCGACCAAAGGCTCGTACACTTCACCCCACATATGTTTTCTTGCTAGAGATCACAATCTAGGATTTCTGGTGGAGACCATTTCTTGGTCAAAAATCCGTTGGTGTTAGCCTTCGGTATTATTGAAAATGGTCGTTCATGGCTATTTTCGACTAAAATGGGGGTTGTGTGGCCATTTATCATCGACCAGAGGCTCATACACCTCACCCCACATATGTTTCCTTGCCATAGATCACATTCTTGGATTTCTGGTGGAGACCATTTCTTGGTCAAAAATCCGTACGTGTTAGCCTTCAGTATTATTGAAAATGGTCATTCATGGCTATTTTCGACAAAAATGGGGGTTGTGTGGCCAATGATCATCAACCAGAGGCTCGTAAACCTCACCCCACATATGTTTCCTTGCCATAGATCACATTCTTTGATTTCTGGTGGTGACCATTTTTTGGTCAAAAATCCGAATGTGTTAGCCTCAGTGTCATTGAAAATGGTCGTTCATGGCTATTTTCGACAAAAATTAGGGTTGTGTGGCCATTGATCATCGACCAGAGGCTCGTACACCTCAACCCACATATGTTTCCTTGCCATAGATCACATTCTTGGATTTATGGTGGAGACCATTTTTTGGTCAAAAATCTGTAGTTGTTAGCCTTCAGTGTCATTGAAAATGGTTGTTCATGGCTATTTTCGACAAAAATAGGGGTTGTGTGGCCATTGATCATCGACTAGAGGCTCGTACACCTCACCCCACATATGTTTCCTTGCCGTAGATCACATTCCTGGATTTCTATTGGAGATCATTTCTTGGTCAAAAATCTGAATGTTTTAGCCTTTGGTACTATTGAAAATGGTCGTTCATGGCTATTTTCGACAAAAATGGGGGTTGTGTGGCCATTGATATTCGACGAAAGGCTCATACACCTCACTACACATATGTTTCCTTGCCATAGATCACATTTTTGGATTTATTGTGGAGACCATTTCTTGGTAAAAAATCCGTAGGTGTTAGCCTTCAGTGTCATTGAAAATGGTCGTTCATGGCTAGTTTCGACAAAAATGGGGTTTGTGTGGCCATTGATCATCGACCAAAGGCTCGTACACTTCACCCCACATATGTTTTCTTGCTAGAGATCACAATCTAGGATTTCTGGTGGAGACCATTTCTTGGTCAAAAATCCGTTGGTGTTAGCCTTCAGTGTCATTGAAAATGGTTGTTCATGGCTATTTTCGACAAAAATAGGGGTTGTGTGGCCATTGATCATCGACTAGAGGCTCGTACACCTCACCCCACATATGTTTCCTTGCCGTAGATCACATTCTTGGATTTCTGTTGGAGACCATTTCTTGGTCAAAAATCCGTAGGTGTTAGCCTTCGGTATTATTGAAAATGGTCGTTCATGGCTATTTTCGACAAAAATGGGGGTTGTGTGGCCATTGATCATCGACCAGAGGCCCATACACCTCACCCCACATATGTTTCCTTGCCATAGATCACATTCTTGGATTTCTAGTGGAGACCATTTCTTAGTCAAAAATCCGTAGGTGTTAGCCTCTAGTATTATTGAAAATGGTCGCTCATGGCTATTTTCATCAAAAATGGGGGTTGTGTGGGCATCTATCATCGACTAGAGGCTCGTAAACCTCACCCAGACATGTTTCCTTGCCATAGATCACATTCTTGGATTTTTGGTGGAGACCATTTCTTGGTCAAAAATTCGTACGTGTTAGCCTTCGGTATTATTGAAAATGGTCGTTCATGGCTATTTTCGTAAAAATGGGGGTTGTGTGGCCATTGATCATCGACCAGAGGCTCGTACACCTCACCCCACATATGTTTCCTTGCCATAGATCACATTCTTGGATTTCTGGTGGAGACCATTTCTTGGGAAAAAATCCGAATGTGTTAGCCTTCGGTATTTTTGAAAATGGTCATTCATGGCTATTTTCGACAAAAATGGGGGTTGTGTGGCCATTGATCTTCGACCAGAGCCTCATACACCTCGCTACACATATGTTTCCTTGCCATAGATCACATTCTTGGATTTATGGTGGAGACCATTTCTTGGTCAGAAATCCATAGGTGTTAGCCTTTAGTGTCATTGAAAATGGTCGTTCATGGCTATTTTCGACAAAAATGGGGGTTTTGTGGCCATTGATCATCGACCAGAGGCTCATACACTTCACCCCACATTTGTTTTCTTGCCATAGATCACATTCTTGGATTTCTGGAGGAGACCATTTCTTGGTCAAAAATTTGTTGGTGTTAGCCTTCGGTATTATTGAAAATGGTCGTTCATGGCTATTTTCGACTAAAATGGGGGTTGTGTGGCCATTTATCATCGACCAGAGGCTCGTACAATTCACCCCACATATGTTTCCTTGCCATAGATCACATTCTTGGATTTCTGGTGGAGACCATTTCTTGGTCAAAAATCCGTACGTGTTAGCCTTCGGTATTATTAAAAATGGTCATTCATGGCCATTTTCGACAAAAATGGGGGTTGTGTGGCCATTGATCTTCGACCAGAGGCTCATACACCTCACTAGACTTATGTTTCCTTGCCATAGATCGCATTCTTGGATTTATGGTGGAGACCATTTGTTGGTCAAAAGTCCATTGGTGTTAGGCTTCAGTGTCATTGAAAATGGTCGTTCATGGCTATTTTCGACAAAAATGGGGGTTGTGTGGCCATTGATCATCGACCAGATGCTCGTACACTTCAGCCCACATATGTTTTCTTGCCATAGATCACATTCTTGGATTTCTAGAGGAGACCATTTCTTGGTAAAAAATCTGTTGGTGTTAGCCTTCGGTATTATTGAAAATGGTCGTTCATGGCTATTTTTGATTAAAATGGGGGTTGTGTGGCCATTTATCATCGACCGGAGGCTCGTACAATTCACCCCACATATGTTTCCTTGCCATAGATCACATTCTTGGATTTCTGGGGGAGACCATTTCTTGGTCAAAAATCCGTACGTGTTAGCCTTCGGTATTATTGAAAATGGTCATTCATGGCTATTTTCGACACAAATGGGGGTTGTGTGGCCATTGATCTTCGACCAGAGGCTCATACACCTCACTATACATATGTTTCCTTGCCATAGATCACATTCTTGGATTTATGGTGGAGACCATTTCTTGGTCAAAAATCCATAGGTGTTAGCCTTCAGTGTCATTGAAAATGGTCGTTCATGGCTATTTTCGACAAAATGGGGGTTGTGTGGCCATGGATCATCGACCAGAGGCTCGTACACTTCACCCCACATATGTTTTCTTGCCATAGATCAGAATCTTGGATTTCTCGTGGAGACCATTTGTTGGTCAAAAATTCGTAGGTGTTAGCCTTCAGTGTCATTGAAAATGTTCATTCATGGCTATTTTCGACAAAAATGGGGGTTGTGTCGCCATTGATCATCGACCAGACGATCGAACACCTCACCCCACATAAGTTTCCTTGCCATTTATCACATTCTTGGATTTCTGGTGGAGACCATTTCTTGGTCAAAAATCCGTAGGTGTTAGCCTTCGGTATTATTGAAAATGGTCGTTCATGGCTATTTTCGACAAAAATGGGGGTTGTGTGGCAATTGATCATCGACCAAAGGCTCATACACCTCACCCCACATGTGTTTCCTTGCCATAGACCACATTCTTGGATTTCTGGTGGTGACCATTTCTTGGTCAAAAATCCGTAGGTGTTAGCCTTCGGTATTATTGGAAATGGTCGTTCATGGCTATTTTCGACAAAAATGGGGGTTGTGTGGCCATTGATCATCGACCAAAGGCTCATACACCTCACCCCACATATGTTTCCTTGCCATAGACCACATTCTTGAATTTCTGGTGGAGACCATTTATTGGTCAAAAATCCGTAGGTGTTAGCCTTCGGTATTATTGAAAATGGTCGTTCATGGCTATTTTCGACAAAAATGGGGGTTGTGTGGCCATTTATCATCGACCAGAGGCTCATACACCTCACCCCACATATGTTTCCTTGCCATAGAGCACACTCTTGGATTTCTGGTGGAGACCATTTCTTGGTCAAAAATTCGTACGTGTTAGCCTTCGGTATTATTGAAAATGTCGTTCATGGCTATTTTCGACAAAATGGGGGTTGTGTGGCCATTGATCATCGACCCGAGGCTCGTACACGTCACCCACATATGTTTCCTTGCCGTAGATCACATTCTTGGATTTCTGGTGGAGACCATTTCTTGGTCAAAAATCCGTACGTGTTAGCCTTCGGTATTATTGAAAATGGTTGTTCATGGCTATTTTTGACAAAATAGAGGTTCTCTGGCCATTTATCATCGACCAGAGGCTCATACACCTCACCCCACATATTTTTCCTTGACATAGATCACATTTTTGGATTTCTGGTGGAGACCATTTCTTGGGCAAAAATCTGAATGTGTTAGCCTTCGGTATTATTGAAAATGGTCATTCATGACTATTTTCGACAAAAATGGGGGTTGTGTGGCCATTTATCTTCAACCAGAGGCTGATACACCTCACTACACATATGTTTTCTTGCCATAGATCACATTCTTGGATCTATGGTGGAGACCATTTCTTGGTCAAAAATACGTAGGTGTTAGCCTTCGGTATTATTGAAAATGGTCGTTCATGGCTATTTTCGACAAAAATGGGGTTGTGTGGCCATTTATCCTCGACCAGAGGCCGGTACACCTCACCCCACATATGTTTAATTGCCATAGATCACAATCTTGGATTTCTCGTGGAGACCATTTCTTGGTCAAAAATTCGTACGTGTTAGCCTTCGGTATTATTGAAAATGGTCGTTCATGGCTGTTTTCGACAAAAATGGGGGTTGCGTGGCCATTGATCATCGACCAGAGGCTCGTACACCTCACCCCAAATATGTTTCCTTGCCATAGATCATATTCTTGGATTTCTGGTGGAGACGATTTCTTGGTCAAAAATCCTAGTTGTTAGCCTTCGGAATTATTGAAAATGGTCGTTCATGGCTATTTTCGACAAAAATGGGGGTTGTGTGGCCATTGATCATCGATCAGAGGCTCGTACACCTCACCCCACATATGTTTACTTGCCATAGATCACATTCTTGGATTTCTAGTGGAGACCATTTCTTGGTCAAAAATCTGTAGGTGTTAGCCTTCAATATTATTGTAAATGGTCGTTCATGGCTATTTTCAACAAAAATGGGGGTTGTGTGGCCATTGATCATCGACCAGAGGCTCATACACCTCACCCCACATATGTTTCCTTGCCATAGATCACATTCTTAGATTTCTGGTGGAGACCATTTCTTGGTAAAAAATCCGTACGTGTTAGCCTTCGGTATTATTTAAAATGGTCATTCATGGCTATTTTCGACACAAATGGGGGTTGTGTGGCCATTGATCTTCGACCAGAGGCTCATACACCTCACTACACATATGTTTCCTTGCCATAGATCACATTCTTGGATTTATGGTGGAGACCATTTCTTGGTCAAAAATCCATAGGTCTTAGCCTTCAGTGTCATCCGAAAATGGTTATTCATGGCTATTTTCGACAAAATTGGGGGTTGTGTGGCAATTTATCTTCAACCAGAGGCTCATACACCTCATGTTGGGGGCCTTCGGCTTCCGAAGGTCCTCAAAAACGTGATATGACAATGTTTTGTAAGTATGCGAGCAGGTATCTTCGGAATCAGGTTGTGGGTATACAGAAGCATGGTCAAGACGAAGTTTGACTGAAATGGAAGACGATCATGACGAAGGATGAAACGATCACGAAGCTATGTGCAGAGGAGCTTCGGCATGACAGCAGAAAGGGGAAACCGACTTAAAGATGAAAAGCCGAATCAGCCCTCGGAGAATTACTATAGAGTTATTGATAAAAATAAAGGGCATTAATGTAATTTTATACGGGCTGCGCCCCGTGCCTATAAATAGATGAACAGTACTCCTGTACTGTTCACGCGGACTTGGCATTGGTATCACGCTTGTACCCTTACTTTCCTTCAAGCCTAAGGTACATTTGTTGTTGTTGTTGTTTATATAAGCGAAATAAATGAAAATGAATTAATGTTCAAAGTAATCATATTATTTTATGCATGAATCTTCTTTATTTTTTCATTTTGATTATGATTATGAAGGTATGACCTTCATAACCTTCGTCCGAAATCCATTGTATCCAAAGGGAAATAATGCTTCGAAGGACGAAGGGATCTGATATTTAACATTTTATGTTGCCTTGTTCTTAATTCATATCATTTGAGAACAAGTCCCCAACATTGGCGCCCACCTCCAGTGAACTCACTTCCATTTCTTGAGCTCTGAACACCTTCGGCAAGCATCACCTTCGTCATGCCGCCAAAAAAAGCTTCAGCGACAGGGGCTGCTACTCTGCAGCCGTTGGATCCCAATCAGGACGTCCTTTCTCTTAGGGAGGCCCGAAGCCAGAAGAAGAAGGATGTTAGTCCAACGCCTCTGAAAGATGACTTGGATCAGGAGATCCAAAACCTGGAGATCCTTCAGCAACAGGTGCAACGAAAGAAGGAGAAGATGGCTCGTTTAGCCGACCTTCAGAGACAGATAGATGAAGCTTTCGAAGAGGTTCGTCATCTTGTTCAAGATGACCAGAACCGAAGGCCTCCGCGCAGAGAGCTCCATCAGGAAGGCTTCTACAATGAGGACGATTGGTATGAAGATTTCCATCATGGAAATTTTGCTTTCGATGACGCTTCTCCTCTATCAACAAAATTGCAGGCTACACCATGGCCCCAGTCTTACAAGCCACCCCAGCTCCCCATGTACGACGGTCATACAGACCCGAGGCAATTCTTGATGAGCTATGAAGCAACCATATCTTCGTATGGTGGCAACACTGCAGTCATGGCAAAGTCTTTTGTCATGGCCGTCAAGAGTGTCGCTCAGACCTAGTACTCCTCTCTCCGGCCAGGGACAATCACCTCTTGGCAGAAGCTGAAGGATATGTTGATAACCAGCTTCCAAGGGTTTCAGACGAAGCCCGTTACTACTCAAGCTTTATTTCAGTGTACCCAGGACCACGAAGAATACCTCCAGGCGTATGTTCGAAGGTTTCTGCGTATGAGGGCACACGCGCCAACAGTGCCCAATGAAATTGTCATTGAGGCCATGATTAAGGGGCTTCAGCCGGGACCTTCAGCGCAATACTTTGCCAGGAAGCCACCGCAAACTTTGGAGAAGCTGCTCCAGAAGATGGACGAGTACATCCGGGCCGACAATGACTTCCGCCAAAGAAGGGAGGAGGCATTTAGGTTCTCTGAAATGACTAGGGGCTCCGGAGGAAGATTTCATACGAGGCATGTCAGGTCAATCCATAACTCCACTCAAAGTGATGATAGAGGGAGCCAACAGCAAAGGCCACAATACTCTTCTCAAGCTTCGGGACAACAGCAAAGCTCTGTTCGGCCGCCAGCGCCAAGGGGCAGAGGCGCCAGGGGCTTCGGGGGAAGATTTGGGGATCAGCCAAGAAGAATTTATTGTCTATTCTGTGGTGAAGACAAGGGCCATACCACCAGGATTTGCCACATCACCATCTAGAAGCAAAAGGAGATAGCAGAAGCTGCAGCACAATAGAGTCAGCCGAAGCAGGTCATGCACACTCCTTCGTACCATTCGCCTTACATCCCAAAATATGTAGGCAATCACTCTGCAGCTTCTGTTGCTTCGGCAAGTCAACCCCACGCACCTTGGCAACAGCCTCCACCGCCACCACCAACGCAGCGAGGACAGCAGCCAGAAGGGAGTCAGCACACTCACATTCAGAGGGACTTCAGAGAGGAGTCCGAAGCTCGCACAGTCTATAGCACTGTGCCAGAGTCGAAGCACATTTATTGACAAATATCCTACCTCGACAGCAGTTTTTTTCGCATTTTTTACATTCAGTATTACTTTTTTGTTAATAAGGAACAATTATGGGAAGTCTAAGTGTCGTTTATCGTTTTTCAATTTCTTGTAATAGTTTAGTCTTTTATCATAATAAAAATATGTCTTCTCCATAGGATTGAGTTCCCGAAGCATACGAATTTATGGTGGCATGAAGGACCTTTGTATTATCAAAAATTTGTTCTAAGGGACACAGTGCAATTTATTCGAAGCAGTAAAAAGTCGTTCCTAATGGAACGCAGTGTAAGTTTTCTGAGCCTACAGCGAAAAGTCAGCGCTGATTCCGCCGAAAGTAAAAGGCGAAGAAGCTCCTAAGGGAGGCTTACAGCCAAAAATAAACGCTGATTCCACTGAAAGTAAAAGGCGAAGAAGCTCCTAAGGGAGGCTTACAGCGAAAAGTCAACGCTGATTCCGCCGAAAGTAAAAGGCGAAGAAGCTCTTAAGGGAGGCTTACAGCGAAAAGTCAGCGCTGATAAAAAACATTGTGTGCTTTATCGCAGGGATGTGTGTATTTTCGGCACAAACATCATTTTGCATAAGATAACATCATCACATCATTTTGCATAACATAAGCATCATACAACATATTGCATGTGGAACAAGAAGGGGATACAGTACTGATCTTCGGAGAATGTTTTGAAAAAGAGGAAATCGTGCTAAGGCACAAGATAAATTGAGAAGAAGTGTAGCTTCATTAGAGGGGCAACATAAAACTTTTTTATAGCTTCGGAGAATATTTCACGAAGCTTGGATATTCTTCATCAGAGAAGTATGGAAATTCTTCTAATATATAAAAGATTTTCTTCACGAAGCATGAAATTAAGGGAAGGTGTTTTTTCGCCGAAGGCTCAAAAAATGGTATGTATGCAAAATTTCATGCATCGTAAAGAATTGAACTATAAATAGATTATATATTACATTCAAAGTTACAATGTACTGCACATGTTACATTCCAAATATTTTTACAATAGCATCTAATCCTCCTTAAGAACTATTTCTGCAGCTTCGTTCAGTAGCTGATCGACAACCTTGTCCATGATGGCTTCGGCCATTTTTCTAATTTCATCGTCCCCCTTCGGGTGGGGGCCCGGAGATGCCTCAGCAGGTTCTGAGGGAGGAGAAGATACAGCTATATTACTATTACAAGCTGCGAGCAAAGTATGGAATCAAAAATTACAACAGAATAAAAACCACTAGTTAATACCTATTTGCCCTTCGGGCTCTGTGCCTTTCTCAGCAGCCTCTGCTATCTTCCTAGCATCATGGATGCCTTTTTCGCTTCTTTGAATGATCTCTTGAGCCATTTCTCGGCCGCCATTGTCCCAAATGTCGGTGAAAAATTTTCCACCAACAAGGCTTGATTCGGCCGAGGGATCCTTTATGTATTCGGAGGACAAGGCGGTTTCGGTTTGTGCTAAAGATTTCACATGATTACATCCCTTTCTTTCCAATACAGTAGCAATCCCCCTGGCGCCTGAAAAAGCACATATATCTCCACGGATATTCAAGATTTCTTCGAAGGCCTCAGCTTCGTGACTGATCCATTCAATCGGGCCTTCTGGATTCCCCCTTGTGAAATTCTCTTCGCTAGAGAACGCGCCAACGCTGGCGAAGCTGGATTTTATCTTCTTAACACACTCTAAGGATTTATCATAGTATCTTTTCTTGGAAGCACGAAGTTCTTCAACATTTATTTCCAAATGATTGGCCCATTGATCACTAAGTTCTCGTTTGGTTTCTTCTAGTATGCGTTCTTCTTTAGCCCTGGCCAGTTGTTTCTGAAGATCCTGAATTTCGCGTTTTTGGGCTTCAGCTTGAGCCTTAGAGGTAGCTTCGTCTTCCTTTATTTTATCCACTAGTGTAAGCAGAATTTTATCTTTGTCCAGAGCTTCGTTCCTCAGCTTGATAACCTCTGCTCGTAGGTTGTTGAAAGCAATATTATAACTCTCGTCTTCAGCATTCTTTTGCGCTCTCAAAGCGTTGCTTAGTATTAAACCCTATAAAAAAAGAGAATTACTATAAGAATAAAAGAATGATTCAAAAATTGTAAATTTCTAAATATACAATTCTCGCACCTTCAGACTATTATATGCAAGGCTATCCGCAAGATCCTCCTTCGTCATAGCGCATAGTCCAGCTTCAAGCTTCGGAAACCCCATACTCCTAGCCATCTCCCGGCAGACAAATAATTCTTTGTTGTCAGGGAGGCAGTATAGGAAGTCATCTTCGTCTGTCCCATTGAACACTAGTGCCCCCTTCGGATATTTTAATTCTCTGGCATAGTGATTAGTTTCATAAATCTCTTCTTCAGATAATTTCTTCCCTGAAGCATGTCGCACAATGTAATCGCGTATGTTGGAAGGTGCTTCGGGGGCAGCAGTGCCAATTTCTTCAACCAAAATTGGCTCTGACATTTTTATTTTTTCGGCTTCCAAAGCTGCCTTTGTAACTTTTGTTTCTTCGGTTTCCAAAGGTTGTTCCTTGGTGGGCTCTAAAGGCCCAGCTTCAGCTTCAAGTTGTTGCTTCGAAGCTTCAGCAACAAAGGCTTCAGTAGGCACTTCAGAAAGTTCAACAGTTTTCTTTGGAGTTATGCTTGAAGATTTAATTGTCTCCAAAACATCTAACACATTAACCATCCTTTTTCTTTTCGGGGTCACTATTGGACCCTTCTGGCTTTTGCCTGTTTCAATCTTTGCTGAAGGACTTAAAACTTCTGATGTTTTTGCTTCCTCAGTCCTTGGTTCTTCCGTCTTTTCTGTTGCTGGCACTTCGGCCAACTCTTCGATTTCTGGCGGCAGAGTTGATTCTTTAGCTTCAGTGGCCGAAGAGGTCTCACCGGCGAACTCAGGCAACTGTGGCCAGTTCAATATAACGTGGCCGGTGTGTGAGAACCTTTACCCTTTTCCTCTTTGGCGCTGGCTCACTAGGAGCGGCTGAAGTAGTCTCCTTTGCAGAGGAAATATTCTTTCTTTTTTGACCCCGCACTGGATAATGGTAATCGGAGTAGACGAACCCAATTGCGTCAAATACTCGGTTCAGCCTCTTCTTCTTTCGGCCTCCGAAGGCTGCTGACAATGCAGTATCTTCGGCCTTGGAATATACCCCAAGCAGTTCATCACTCACAGTTTCAATGCTTTTTAGCCAGTCATCATCTGGCTCAACGAATTTATCTCCGAACTTAAATGTGTATTTCAGCTTGACTAGTCCACCTTCGTCAGTCTCTTTAATGGTCTCCTGTGGCATTTCTCATTTTTCCACAAGTGGCCATACTCTGAAGGCAATGTGTTCTTGGACCAAATCCCTCGTCCCAATAAAAGAGCAAACAACACTGAAGGTTCTCTGCATTCTTCGGCTGCTTCATTCATTTCCACCTTCGGCCTTCGCAGGCCGAAGCGTTGCCAGATGGGACGCATAATGATCTTCTTTATATCTTCTCGTGATTTCAAGTCATTCTTCACGTAAAACCATTCCGTCATCCAGTCGCCAGGCCACCTCTTTCGAAAGGTCGGCACGGGGCAGCTTGACCCAGACCGAGAGCCGAAGCTGTAGCAGCCAAAATTGTTTTGATACTGTTCCTTACCCCAGGGTTTTGTTTCGTACAACAATTCATGTATGTTGCAGAAGCTTTTCGCATCAGGTTCCAAGCCTTGGCTTCTCACGGCCCACACGAAGATATTCATCCTTATAATTGCTTCGGGGGTAAGTTGGTGAAGGTAGATTTCAAATATCTTCAGCACCTCTACAACAAAGCTGCTTAAGGGAAATTGTAGTCCAGCTTTCAAGAAGCTTCGGAATACCATGACTTCATTTTCCTCAGGAGTTGGACAAGTCTTCTCTCCTTCATCAGCCCTCACAATGGACAAGTCCCGGAAATATCTGCCCCTCATGTTGACAAGATGATTTTCTTTAATACTTGATTTGCCAAAAACTGCATGGCTTGGTCGCCATGGTCGATCTTCGGAGTCTTCACCACCACTATCCACATCATAGCTGTCACTGTCACCAGTATCTTCAGATAAACCCTCCAAAATTTCTTTAGTAATCTTCTCTGTATTAGTCTTTGACATTGATTGAAGAAAACCCAGATGCATCTCCTTAGAAAGACTTAGCTTCGAATCACCAACAACTTTTTTATCTTCAGACATCCTTGCAAACGCTGAGAAAGTGCTCTCGAAGCCGAAGCTTTGTTGTTGCGCGCAGGCTAAAAGTTGGGTGAGTAAAAACAGTTGGCAAGAGAGCGTGCCAAATAAACTCGGGATGAGCTCTTATTTATACGCCCAGAGCGTTGAAAACTGGAGGGTCCCGCTTGTCAAAGACTGTTGCTATTCTAGCAAAGAGAAGGTGTTTTTTCGGACCTTCGGCTTAAGGCCTTCGTCCATATCGCAATATGAATTTATCATTACAGCAAATTAATATTGCGAGGGGCTACTGTTGGGGGCCTTCGGCTTCCGAAGGTCCTCAAAAACGTGATTTGACAATGTTTTCTAAGTACGCGAGCAGGTATCTTCGGAATCAGGTTGTGGGTATACAGAAGCATGGTCAAGACGAAGTTTGACTGAAATGGAAGACGATCATGACGAAGGATGAAACGATCACGAAGCTATGTGCAGAGGAGCTTCGGCATGACAGCAGAAAGGGGAAACCGACTTAAAGATGAAAAGCCGAATCAGCCCTCGGAGAATTACTATAGAGTTATTGATAAAAATAAAGGGCATTAATGTAATTTTATACGGGCTGCGCCCCGTGGCTATAAATAGATGAATAGTACTCATGTACTGTTCACGCGGACTTGGCATTGGTATCAGGCTTGTAACCTTACTTTCTTTCAAGCCTATGGTACATTTGTTGTTGTTGTTTATATAAGCGAAATAAATGAAAATGAATTAATGTTCAAAGTAATCATATTATTTTATGCATGAATCTTCTTTATTTTTTCATTATGATTATGATTATGAAGGTATGACCTTGATAACCTTCGTCCGAAATCCATTATATCCAAAGGGAAATAATGCTTCGAAGGACGAAGGGATCTGATATTTAACATTTTATGTTGCCTTGTTCTTAATTCATAGCATTTGAGAACAAGTCCCCAACACTTCACTACACATATGTTTTCTTGCCATAGATCACATTCTTGGATCTATGGTGGAGACCAGTTCTTGGTCAAAAATCCATAGGTGTTAGCCTTCAGTGTCATTGAAAATAGTCGTTCATGGCTATTTTCGACAATAATGGGGGTTGTGTGGCCATTGATAATCGACCAGAGGCTCGTACACCTCACCCCACATATGTTTCCTTGCCATAGATCACATTCTTGGATTTCTGGTGGAGACCATTTCTTGGTCAAAATCCGCGTAGGTGTTAGCCTTCGGTATCATTGAAAATGGTCGTTCATGGCTATTTTCGACAAAAATGGGGGTTGTGTGGCCATTGATCATCAACCAGAGGCTCGTAAACCTCACCCCACATATGTTTTATTGCCATAGATCAAAATCTTGGATTTCTCGTGGACACCATTTCTTGGTCAAAAATCTGTTGGTGTTAGCCTTCGGTATTATTGAAAAAGGTCGTTCATGGCTATTTTTGACTAAAATGGGGGTTGTGTGGCCATTTATCATTGACCAGAGGCTCGTACACTTCACCCCACATATGTTTACTTGCCATAGATCACATTCTTGGATTTCTGGTGGAGACCATTTCTTGGTTAAAAATCCATACGTGTTAGCCTTCGGTATTATTGAAAATGGTCATTTATGGCTATTTTCGACAAAAATGGGGTTGTGTGGCCATTGATTATCGACCAGAGGCTCGTACACCTCACCCCACATATGTTTCCTTGCCATAGATCACATTCTTGGATTTCTGGTGGTGACCATTTCTTGGTCAAAAATCTGTAGGTGTTAGCCTTCGGTATTATTGAAAATGGTCGTTCATAGCTATTTTCGACAAAAATGGGGGTTGTGTGGCCATTGATCATCGACCATAGGCTCATACACCTCACCCCACATATGTTTCCTTGCCATAGACCACATTCTTGGATTTCTGGTGGAGACCATTTGTTGGCCAAAAATTCGTAGGTGTTAGCCTTCGGTATTATTGAAAATGGTCGTTCATGGCTATTTTCATCAAAAAATGGGGGTTGTGTGGCCATTTATCATCGACCAGAGGCTCGTACACCTCACCCCACATATGTTTCTTGCCATAGATCACATTCTTGGATTTCTAGTGGAGACCATTTCTTGGTCAAAAATTCGTACGTGTTAGCCTTCGGTATTATTGAAAATGGTCGTTCATGGCTATTTTCGACAAAATGGGGGTTGTGTGGCCATTGATCATCGACCAGAGGCTCGTACACCTCACCCCACATATGTTTCCTTGCCATAGATCACATTCTTGGATTTCTGGTGGAGACCATTTCTTGGGCCAAAATCTGAATGTGTTAGCCTTCGGTATTTTTGAAAATGGTCATTCATGGCTATTTTCGATAAAAATGGGGGTTGTTTCGCCATTGATCTTCGACCAGAGGCTCATACACCTCACTACACATATGTTTCCTTGCCATATATCACATTCTTGGATTTATGGTGGAGACCATTTCTTGGTCAAAAATCCATAGGTGTTAGCCTTCAGTGTCATTGAAAATGGTCGTTCATGGCTATTTTCGACAAAATAGATGTGCTGTGGCCATTGATCATCGACCAGAGGCTCATACACCTCACCCCACATATGTTTCCTTGCCATAGATCACATTCTTGGTTTCTGGTGGAGACCATTTCTTGGTCAAAAATCCGTAGGTGTTAGCCTTCGGTATTATTGAAAATGGTCATTCATGGCTATTTTCGACAAAAATGGGGGTTGTGTGGCCATTTATCTTCAACCAGAGGCTCATACACCTCACTACACATATGTTTTCTTGCCATATATCACATTCTTGGATCTATGGTGGAGACCAGTTCTTGGTCAAAAATTCGTAGGTGTTAGCCTTCAGTGTTACTGAAAATAGTCGTTCATGGCTATTTTCGACAAAAATGGGGGTTGTGTGGCCATTGATAATCGACCAGAGGCTCGTACACCTCACCCCACAAATGTTTCCTTGCCATAGATCACATTCTTGGATCTCTGGTGGAGACCATTTCTTGGTCAAAAATCCGTATGTGTTAGCCCTCGGTATTATTGAAAATGGTCGTTCATGGCTATTTTCGACAAAAATGGGGGTTGTGTGGTCATTTATCTTCGACCAGAGGCTCGTACACCTCACCCCACATATGTTTCATTACCATAGATCACAATCTTGGATTTCTCGTGGAGACCATTTCTCGGTCAAAAATCCGTACGTGTTAGCCTTCTGTATTATTGAAAATGGTCGTTCATGGCTAGTTTCGACAAAAATGGGGGTTGTGTGGCCATTGATCATCGACCAGAGGCTCGTACACCTCACCCCACATATGTTTCCTTGCCATAGATAATATTCTTGGATTTCTGGTGGAGACGATTTCTTGGTCAAAAATCCGTAGGTGTTAGCCTTCTGTATTATTGAAAATGGTCGTTCATGGCTATATTCGACAAAAATGGGGGTTGTGTGGCCATTGATCATCGACCTGAGGCTCGTACACCTCACCCCACATATGTTTCCTTGCCATATATCACATTCTTGGATTTCTGGTGGAGACCGTTTCTTGGTCAAAAATCCGTAGGTGTTAGCCATCGGTATTATTGAAAATGGTCGTTCATGGCTATTTTCGACAAAAATGGGGGTTTTGTGGCCATTGATCATCGACCAGAGGCTCACACACCTCACCCCACATATGTTTCCTTGCCATAGATCACATTCTTGGATTTCTGGTGGAGACCATTTCTTGGGCCAAAATCTGAATGTGTTAGCCTTCGGTATTTTTGAAAATGGTCATTCATGGCTATTTTCGATAAAAATGGGGGTTGTTTCGCCATTGATCTTCGACCAGAGGCTCATACACCTCACTACACATATGTTTCCTTGCCATATATCACATTCTTGGATTTATGGTGGAGACCATTTCTTGGTCAAAAATCCATAGGTGTTAGCCTTCAGTGTCATTGAAAATGGTCGTTCATGGCTATTTTCGACAAAATAGATGTGCTGTGGCCATTGATCATCGACCAGAGGCTCATACACCTCACCCCACATATGTTTCCTTGCCATAGATCACATTCTTGGTTTCTGGTGGAGACCATTTCTTGGTCAAAAATCCGTAGGTGTTAGCCTTCGGTATTATTGAAAATGGTCATTCATGGCTATTTTCGACAAAAATGGGGGTTGTGTGGCCATTTATCTTCAACCAGAGGCTCATACACCTCACTACACATATGTTTTCTTGCCATATATCACATTCTTGGATCTATGGTGGAGACCAGTTCTTGGTCAAAAATTCGTAGGTGTTAGCCTTCAGTGTTACTGAAAATAGTCGTTCATGGCTATTTTCGACAAAAATGGGGGTTGTGTGGCCATTGATAATCGACCAGAGGCTCGTACACCTCACCCCACAAATGTTTCCTTGCCATAGATCACATTCTTGGATCTCTGGTGGAGACCATTTCTTGGTCAAAAATCCGTATGTGTTAGCCCTCGGTATTATTGAAAATGGTCGTTCATGGCTATTTTCGACAAAAATGGGGGTTGTGTGGCCATTTATCTTCGACCAGAGGCTCGTACACCTCACCCCACATATGTTTCATTACCATAGATCACAATCTTGGATTTCTCGTGGAGACCATTTCTCGGTCAAAAATCCGTACGTGTTAGCCTTCTGTATTATTGAAAATGGTCGTTCATGGCTAGTTTCGACAAAAATGGGGGTTGTGTGGCCATTGATCATCGACCAGAGGCTCGTACACCTCACCCCACATATGTTTCCTTGCCATAGATAATATTCTTGGATTTCTGGTGAAGACGATTTCTTGGTCAAAAATCCGTAGGTGTTAGCCTTCTGTATTATTGAAAATGGTCGTTCATGGCTATATTCGACAAAAATGGGGGTTGTGTGGCCATTGATCATCGACCTGAGGCTCGTACACCTCACCCCACATATGTTTCCTTGCCATATATCACATTCTTGGATTTCTGGTGGAGACCGTTTCTTGGTCAAAAATCCGTAGGTGTTAGCCATCGGTATTATTGAAAATGGTCGTTCATGGCTATTTTCGACAAAAATGGGGGTTTTGTGGCCATTGATCATCGACCAGAGGCTCACACACCTCACCCCACATATCTTTCCTTGCCATAGATCACATTCTTGGATTTCTGGTGGAGACCATTTCTTTGTCAAAAATCCGTAGGTGTTAGCCTCTGGTATTATTGAAAATGGTCGTTCATTTTTGACCAAGAAATGGTCTCCACCAGAAATCCAAGAATGTGATCTATGGCAAAGAAACATTTGTGGGGTGAGGTGTACGAGCCTCTGGTCGATGATCAATGGCCACACAACCCCCATTTTGTCGAAAATAGCCATGAACGACCATTTTCAATAATACCGAAGGATAACACGTACGAATTTTTGACCAAGAAATGGTCTCCACCAGAAATCCAAGAATGTGATCTATGGCAAGAAACATATGTGGGGTGAGGTGTACGAGCCTCTGGTCGATGATAAATGGCCATACAACCCCCATTTTTTATCAAAATAGCCATGAACGACCATTTTCAATAATACCAGAGGCTAACACCTACAGATTTTTGACCAAGAAATGGTCTCCACCAGAAATCCAAGAATGTGATCTATGGCAAGGAAACATATGTGGGGTGAGGTGTATTAGCCTCTGGTCGATGATCAATGGCCACACAACCCCCATTTTTATCGAAAATAGCCATGAACGACCATTTACAATAATATCGAAGGCTAACACCTACGGATTTTTGACCAAGAAATGGTCTCCACCAGAAATTCAAGAATTTGATCAATGGCAAGGAAACATATGTGGGGTGAGGTGTACAAGCCTCTGGTCGATGATCAATGGCCACACAACCCCCATTTTTGTCGAAAATAGCCATGAACGACCATTTTCAATAATACCGAAGGCTAACACCTACGGATTTTTGACCAAGAAATCGTCTCCACCAGAAATCCAAGAATATGATCTATGGCAAGGAATTATATGTCGGGTGAGGTGTACGAGCCTCTGGTCGATGATCAATGGCCACACAACCCCCATTTTTGTCGAAAATAGCCATGAACGACCATTTTCAATAATACCGAAGGCTAACACGTACGGATTTTTGACCAAGAAATGGTCTCCACGAGAAATCCAAGATTTTGATCTATGGCAATAAAACATATGTGGGGTGATGTGTACGAGCCTCTGGTCGATGATCAATGGCCACACAACCCCCATTTTTGTCGAAAATAGCCATGAACGACCATTTTCAATAATACCGAAGGTTAACACCTACGTATTTTTTACCAAGAAATGGTCTCCACCAGAAATCCAAGAATGTGATCTATGGCAAGGAAACATATGTGGGGTGAGGTGTATGAGCCTCTGGTCGATTATCAATGGCCACACAACCCCCATTATTGTCGAAAATAGCCATGAACGACTATTTTCAATGACACTGAAGGCTAACACCTATGGATTTTTGACCAAGAACTGGTCTCCACCATAGATCCAAGAATGTGATCTATGGCAAGAAAACATATGTGTAGTGAGGTGTATGAGCCTCTGCTTGAAGATAAATGGCCACACAACCCCCATTTTTGTCGAAAATAGCCATTAATGACCATTTTCAATAATACCGAAGGCTAACACATTCGGATTTTTGCCCAAAAAATGGTCTCCACCAGAAATCCAAAAATGTGTTCTATGTCAAGGAAACATATGTGGGGTGAGGTGTATGAGCCTCTGGTCGATGATCAATGGCCACATAACCTCTATTTTGTCAAAAATAGCCATGAACGACCATTTTCAATAATACCGAAGGCTAACACGTACGGAATTTTGACCAAGAAATGGTCTCCACCAGAAATCCAAGAATGTGATCTACGACAAGGAAACATATGTGGGTGAGGTGTACGAGCCTCTGGTCGATGATCAATGGCCACACAACCCCCATTTTGTCGAAAATAGCCATGAACGACCATTTTCAATAATACCGAAGGCTAACACGTACGAATTTTTGACCAAGAAATGGTCTCCACCAGAAATCCAAGAGTGTGCTCTACGACAAGGAAACATATGTGGGGTGAGGTGTACGAGCCTCTGGTCAATGATAACTGGCCACACAACCCCCATTTTTGATGAAAATAGCCTTGAACGACCATTTTCAATAATATTGAAAGCTAACACCTACGGATTTTTGACCAACAAATGGTCTCCACCAGAAATCCAAGAATGTGGTCTATGGCAAGGAAACATATGTGGGGTGAGGTGTATGAGCCTTTGGTCGATGATCAATGGCCACACAACCCCCATTTTTGTCGAAAATAGCCATGAACGACCATTTTCAATAATACCGAAGGCAAACACCTACGGATTTTTGACCAAGAAATGGTCACCACCAGAAATCCAAGAATGTGGTCTATGGCAAGGAAACACATGTGGGGTGTGGTGTATGAGCCTCTGGTCGATAATCAATGGCCACACAACCCCCGTTTTTGTCGAAAATAGCCATGAACGACCATTTTCAATAATACCAAAGGCTAACACCTACGGATTTTTGACCAAGAAATGGTCTCCACCAGAAATCCAAGAATGTGATATATGGCAAGGAAACTTATGTGGGGTGAGGTGTACGATCCTCTGGTCGATGATCAATGGCGACACAACCCCCATCTTTGTCGAAAATAGCCATGAATGACCATTTTCAATGACACTGAAGGCTAACACCTACGAATTTTTGACCAACAAATGGTCTCCACGAGAAATCAAAGATTCTGATCTATGGCAAGAAAACATATGTGGGGTGAAGTGTACGAGCCTCTGGTCGATGATCAATGGCCACAACCCCCATTTTTGTCGAAAATTGCCATGAACGACCATTTTCAATGACACTGAAGGCTAACACCTATGGATTTTTGACCAAGAAATGGTCTCCACCATAAATCCAAGAATGTGATCTAAGGCAAGGAAACATATGTGTAGTGAGGTGTATGAGCCTCTGGTCGAAGATCAATGGCCACACAACCCCCATTTGTGTCGAAAATAGCCATGAATGACCATTTTCAATAATACTGAAGTCTAACACGTACGGATTTTTGACCAAGAAATGGTCTCCACCAGAAATCCAAGAATGTCATCTATGGCAAGGAAACATATGTGGGGTCAATTGTACGAGCCTCCGGTCGATGATAAATGGCCACACAACCCCCATTTTAGTCAAAAATAGCCATGAACGACCATTTTCAATAATACCGAAGGCTAACACCAACAGATTTTTGACCAAGAATTGGTCTCCTCTAGAAATCCAAGAATGTGATCTATGTCAAGAAAACATATGTGGGGTGAAGTGTACGAGCCTCTGGTCGATGACAAATGGCCACACAACCCCCATTTTTGTCGAAAATAGCCATGAACGACCATTTTCAATGACACTGAAGTCTAACACCTATGGATTTTTGACCAAGAAATGGTCTCCACCATAAATCCAAGAATGTGATCTATGGCAAGGAAACATAAGTGTAGTGAGGTGTATGAGCCTCTGGTTGAAGATCAATGGCCACACAACCCCCATTTTTGTCGAAAATAGCCATGAATGACCATTTTCAATAATACCGAAGGCTAACAAGTACAGATTTTTGACCAAGAAATGGTCTCCACCAGAAATCCAAGAATGTGATCTATGGCAAGGAAACATATGTGGGGTGAATTGTACGAGCCTCTGGTCGATGATAAATGGCCACACAACCCCCATTTTAGTCGAAAATAGCCATGAACGACCATTTTCAATAATACCGAAGGCTAACACCAACAGATTTTTGACCAAGAAATGGTCTCCTCCAGAAATCCAAGAATGTGATCTATGGCAAGAAAACATATGTGGGGTGAAGTGTACGAGCCTCTGGTCGATGATCAATGGCCACACAACCCCCATTTTTGTCGAAAATAGCCATGAACAACCATTTTCAATGACACTAAAGGCTAACACCTATGGCAAGGAAACATATGTAGGGTGAGGTTTATGAGCCTCTGGTTGATGATCATTGGCCACACAACCCCCATTTTTGTTGAAAATAGCCATGAATGACCATTTTCAATAATACCGAAGGCTAACACGTACGGATTTTTGACCAAGAAATGGTCTCCACCAGAAATCCAAGAATGTGATCTATGGCAAGGAAACATATGTGGGGTGAGGTGTATGAGCCTCTGGTCGATGATAAATGGCCACACAACCCCCATTTTAATCGAAAATAGCCATGAACGACTATTTTCAATAATACCGAAGGCTAACACCAACAGATTTTTGACCATGAAACGGTCTCCACCAGAAATCCTAGAATGTGATCTCTGGCAAGAAAACATATGTGGGGTGAAGTGTATGAGCCTCTGGTCGATGATCAATGGCCACACAAACCCCATTTTTGTTGAAAATAGCCATGAACGACCATTTTCAATGACAGTGAAGGCTAACACCTACGGATTTTTGACCAAGGAATGGTCTCCTCCAGAAATCCAAGAATGTGATCTATGGAAAGAAAACATATGTGGGGTGAAGTGTACGAGCCTCTGGTCGATGATCGATGGCCACACAACCCCTATTGTTGTCAAAAATAGCCATGAACGACCATTTTCAATGACACTAAAGGCTAACACCTATGGATTTCTGACCAAGAAATGGTCTCCACCATAAATCCAAGAATGTGATCTATGGCAAGGAAACATATGTGTAGTGAGGTGTATGAGCCTCTGGTCGAAGATCAATGGCCACGCAACCCCCATTTTTGTCGAAAATAGCCATGAATGACCATTTTAAAAAATACCAAAGGCTAACACATTCGGATTTTGCCCAAGAAATGGTCTCCACCAGAAATCCAAGAATGTGATATATGGCAAGGAAACATATGTGGGGTGAGGTGTACGAGCCTATGGTCGATGATCAATGGCCACACAACCCCCATATTGCAGAAAATAGCCATGAACGACCATTTTCAATAATTCCGAAGGCTAACACGTACGAGTTTTTGACCAAGAAATGGTCTCCACCAGAAATCCAAGAATGTGATCTATGGTAAGGAAACATATGTGGGGTGAGGTTTATGAGCCTCTAGTCAATGATAAATGGCCACACAACCCCCATTTTTTATGAAAATAGCCATGAGCGACTATTTTCAATAATACTAGAGGCTAACACCTACGGATTTTTGACCAAGAAATGGTCTCCACCAGAAATCCAAGAATGTGATCTATGGCAAGGAAACATATGTGGGGTGAGGTGTATGATCCTCTGGCGATGATCAATGGCCACACAACCCCCATTTTTGTCGAAAATAGCCATGAACGACCATTTTCAATAATACCGAAGGCTAACACCTACGGATTTTTGACCAAGAAATGGTCTCCACCAGAAATCCAAGAATGTGATCTACGGCAAGGAAACATATGTGGGGTGAGGTGTATGACCCTCTGGTCGACGATCAATGGTCACACAACCCTAATTTTTGGAGAAAATGTCCATGAACGACCATTTTCAATGACACTGAAGGCTAACACCTATGGATTTTTGACCAAGAAATGGTCTCCACCATAAATCCAAGAATGTGATCTATGGCAAGGAAACATATGTGTAGTGAGGTGTATGAGCCTCTGGTTGAAGATCAATGGCCACACAACCCCCATTTTTGTTGAAAATAGCCATGAATGACCATTTTCAAAAATACCAAAGGCTAACACATTCAGATTTTTGCCCAAGAAATGGTCTCCACCAGAAATCCAAGAATGTGATCTATGGCAACGAAACATATGTGGGGTGAGGTGTACGAGCCTCTGGTCGATGATCAATGGCCACACAACCCCCATTTTGCCGAAAATAGCCATGAACGACCATTTTCAATAATACCGAAGGCTAACACGTACGAGTTTTTGACCAAGAAATGGTATCCACCAAAAATCCAAGAATGTGATCTATGGCAAGGAAGCATATGTGGGGTGAGGTTTATGAGCATCTAGTAGATGATAAATGGCCAAACAACCCCCATTTTTTTATGAAAATAGCCATGAGCGACCATTTTCAATAATACTAGAGGCTAACACCTACGGATTTTTGACCAAGAAATGGTCTCCACTAGAAATCCAAGAATGTGATCTATGGCAAGGAAACATATGTGGGGTGAGGTGTATGAGCCTCTGGTCGATGATCAATGGCCACACAACCCCCATTTTTGTCGAAAATAGCCATGAATGACCATTTTCAATAATACCGAAGGCTAACACCTACGGATTTTTGACCAAGAAATGGTCTCCACCAGAAATCCAAGAATGTGACCTACGGCAAGGAAACATATGTTGGGTGAGGTGTATGATCCTCTGGTCGACGATCAATGGCCACACAACCCTAATTTTTCTCGAAAATAGCCATGAACGACCATTTTCAATGACACTGAAGGCTAACACCTATGGATTTTTGACCAAGAAATGGTCTCCACCATAAATCCAAGAATGTGATCTATGGCAAGAAAACATATGTGTAGTGAGGTGTATGAGCCTTTGGTCGAAGATCAATGGCCACACAACCCCCATTTTTGTCGAAAATAGCCATGAATGACCATTTTCAAAAATACCAAAGGCTAACACATTCGGATTTTTGCCCAAGAAATGGTCTCCACCAGAAATCCAAGAATGTGATCTATGGCAAGGAAACATATATGGGGTGAGGTGTATGAGCCTCTGGTCGAGGATCAATGGCCACACAATCCCCATTTTGCCGAAAATAGCCATGAACGACTATTTTCAATAATACCGAAGGCTAACACGTACGAGTTTTTGACCAAGAAATGGTCTCCACCAGAAATCCAAGAATGTGATCTATGGCAAGGAAACATATGTGGGGTGAGGTTTATGAGCTTCTAGTCGATGATAAATGGCCACACAACCCCCATTATTTATGAAAATAGCCATGAGCGACCATTTTCAATAATACTAGAGGCTAACACCTACGGATTTTTGACCAAGAAATGGTCTCCACCAGAAATCCAAGAATGTGATCTATGGCAAGGAAATATATGTGGGGTGAGGTGTATGAGCCTCTGGTCGATGATCAATGGCCACACAACCCCCATTTTATTCGAAAATAGCCATGAACGACCATTTTCAATAATACCGAAGGCTAACACCTACGGATTTTTGACCAAGAAATGGTCTCCACCAGAAATCCAAGAATGTGATCTACGGCAAGGAAACATATTTGGGGTGAGGTGTATGAGCCTCTGGTCGACGATCAATGGCCACACAACCCTAATTTTTGTCGAAAATAGCCCTGAACGACCATTTTCAATGACACTAAAGGCTAACACCTACGGATTTTTGACCAAGAAATGGTCTGCACCATAAATCCAAGAATGTGATCTATGGAAAGGAAACATATGTGTAGTGAGGTGTATGAGCCTCTGGTCCAATATCAATGGCCACACAACCCCCATTTTTGTCGAAAATAGCCATGAACGACCATTTTCAATAGTTCCGAAGGCTAACACATTCGGATTTTTGACCAAGAAATGGTCTCCACCAGATATCCAAGAATGTGATCTATGGCAAGGAAACATATGTGGGTTGAGGTGTATGAGCCTCTGGTCGATGATAAATGGCCACACAACCCCCGTTTCAGTCGAAAATAGCCATGAACGACCATTTTCAATAATACAGAAGGCTAACACCAACAAATTTTTGACCAAGAAATGGTCTCCATCAGAAATCCAAGAATGTGATCTATGGCAAGAAAACATATGTGGGGTGAAGTGTACGAGCCTCTGGTCGATGATCAATGGCCACACAACCCCCATTTTTGTCGAAAATAGCCATGAACGATAATTTTCAATGACAATGAAGGCTAGCACCTATGGATTTTTGACCAAGAAATGGTCTCCACCATAAATCCAAGAATTTGATCTATGGCAAGGAAACATATGTGTAGTGAGGTGTATGAGCCTCTAGTCGAAGATCAATGGCCATACAACCCCCATTTTTGTCGAAAATAGCCACGAATGACCATTTTCAAAAATACCGAAGGCTAACACATTCGGATTTTTGCCCAAGAAATGGTCTCCACCAGAAATCCAAGAATGTGATCTATGGCAAGGAAACTTATGTGGGGTGAGGTGTACGAGCCTCTGGTCGATGATCAATGGCCACACAACCCCCATTTTGTCGAAAATAGCCATGAACGACCATTTTCAATAATACCGAAGGCTAACACGTACGAATTTTTGACCAAGAAATGGTCTCCACCAGAAATCCAAGAATGTGATCTATGGCAAGGAAACATATGTGGTGTGAGGTGTACGAGCCTCTGGTCGATGATAAATGGCCACACAACCCCCATTTTTGATGAAAATAGCCATGAACGACCATTTTCAATAATACCAGAGGCTAACACCTACAGATTTTTTACCAAGAAATGGTCTACACCAGAAATCCAAGAATGTGATCTATGGCAAGGAAACATATGTGGGGTGAGGTGTATGAGCCTCTGGTCGATGATAAATGGCCACACAACCCCCATTTTTGTCGAAAATAGCCATGAACGACCATTTTCAATAATACCGAAGGCTAACACCAACGGATTTTTGACCAAGAAATGGTCCCCACCAGAAATCCAAGAATGTGATCTATGGCAAGAAAACATATGTGATGTGAAGTGTACGAGCCTCTGGTCGATGATCAATGGCCGCACAAACCCCATTTTTGTCGAAAATAGCCATGAACGACCATTTTCAATGACACTGAACGCTAACACCTACGGATTTTTGACCAAGAAATGGTCTCCACCATAAATCCAAGAATGTGATCTATGGAAAGGAAACATGTGTAGTGAGGTATATGAGCCTTTGGTAGAATATCAATGGCCACACAACCCCCATTTTTGTCGAAAATAGCCATGAACGACCATTTTCAATAGTACCGAAGGCTAAAACATTCAGATTTTTGACCAAGAAATGGTCTCCATGAGAAATCAAAGAATGTAACCTATGGCAAGGAAACATATGTGGGGTGAGGTTTACGAGCCTCTGGTCGATGATTAATGGCCACACAACCCCCATTTTTGTCGAAAATAGCCATGAATGACCATTTTCAATAATACTGAAGACTAACACGTATAGATTTTTGACCAATAAATGGTCTCCACCAGAAATCCAAGAATGTGATCTATGGCAAGGAAACATATGTGGGGTGAGGTGTACGAGCCTCTGGTGGATGATAAATGGCCACACAACCCCCATTTTAGTCGAAAATAGCCATGAACGACCATTTTCAATAATACCGAAGGCTAACACCAACGGATTTTTGACTAAGAAATGGTCTCCACCAGAAATCCAAGAATGTGATCTATGGCAAGAAAACCTATGTGGGGTGAAGTGTACGAGCCTCTGGTCGATGATCAATGGCCACACAACCCCCATTTTTGTCGGAAATAGCCATGAACGACCATTTTCAATGACACTGAAGGCTAACACCTACGGATTTTTGACCAAGAACTGGTCTCCACCATAAATCCAAGAATGTGATCTATGGCAAGGAAACATATGTGTAGTGAGGTGTTTGAGCCTCTAGTCAAAGATCAATGGCCACACAACCCCCATTTTTGTCGAAAATAGCCATGAATGACAAATTTTAATAATACCGAAGGCTAACACATTCGGATTTTTGCCCAAGAAATGGTCTCCACTAGAAATCCAAGAATGTGATCTATGGCAAGGAAACATATGTGGGGTGAGGTGTACGAGCCTCTGGTCGATGATCAATGGCCACACAACCCCCATTTTGTCGAAAATAGCCATGAACGATCATTTTGTCGAATGGCCACACAACCCCCATTCTGGTCGATGAATGTGATCTATGGGAAGGAAACATATGTTTCCTTGCCATAGATCACATTCTTGGATTTATGGTGGAGACCATTTCTTGGGCAAAAATCCGTAGGTGTTAGCCTTCCGTGTCATTGAAAATGGTCGTTCATGGCAATTTTCGACAAAATGGGGGTTGTGTGGCCATTGATCATCGACCAGAGGCTCGTAAACTTTACCCCACATATGTTTTCTTGCCATTGATCACATTCTTGGATTTCTGGTGGAGACCATTTCTTGGTCAAGAATCCGTTGGTGTTAGCCTTGGTATTATTGAAAATGGTCGTTCATGGCTATTTTCGTCTAAAATGGGGGTTGTGTGGCCATTTATCATTGACCAGAGGCTCGTACACCTCACCCCACATATGTTTCCTTGCCATAGATCATATTCTTGGATTTTTGGTGGAGACCATTTCTGGGTCAAAAATTCGTACGTGTTAGCCTTCGGTATTATTGAAAATGGCCATTCATGGCTATTTTCGACAAAAATGGGGGTTGTGTGGCCATTGATCAACGACCAAAGGCTCGTAAACCTCACCCCACATTTGTTTCCTTGCCATAGATCACATTCTTTGATTACTGGTGGAGACCATTTCTTGGTCAAAAATCCGAATGTGTTAGCTTCGGTACTATTGAAAATGGTCGTTCATGGCTATTTTCGACAGAAATAAGGGTTGTGTGGCCATTGATATTCGACCAGAGGCTCATACACCTCACTACACATATGTTTCCTTGCCATAGATCACATTCTTGGATTTATGGTGGAGACCATTTCTTGGTCAAAAATCCGTGAGTGTTAGCCTTCAGTGTCATTGAAAATGGTCGTTCATGGCTATTTTCGACAAAAATGGGGGTTATGTGGCCATTGATCATCGACCAAAGGCTCGTACACCTCACCCCACATATGTTTCCTTGCCATAGATCACATTTTGGATTTCTGGTGGAGACCATTTCTTGGTCAAAAATCCGTAGGTGTTAGCCTTCGGTATTATTGAAAATGGTCGTTCATGGCTATTTTTGACAAAAATGGGGGTTCTTTGGCCATTGATCATCGACCAGAGGCTCATACACCTCACCCCACATATGTTTCCTTTCCATAGATCACATTCTTGGATTTCTGGTGGAGACCATTTCTTGGTCAAAAATCCGTAGGTGTTAGCCTTCGGTATTATTGAAAATGGTCGTTCGTGGCTATTTTCATCAAAAATGGGGGTTGTGTGGCCATTTATCATCGACCAGAGGCTCGTACACCTCACCCCACATATGTTTCCTTGCTATAGATCACATTCTTGGATTTCTGGTCGAGACCATTTCTTGGTCAAAAATTCGTACGTGTTAGCCTTCAGTATTATTGAAAATGATCGTTCATGGCTATTTTCGACAAAATGGGGGTTGTGTGGCCATTGATCATCGACCAGAGGCTCGTACACCTCACCCCACATATGTTTCCTTGCCATAGATCACATTCTTGGATTTCTAGTGGAGACCATTTCTTGGGCAAAAATCCGAATGTGTTAGCCTTCGGTATTATTGAAAATTGTCATTCATGGCTATTTTCGACAAAAATGGGGGTTGTGTGGCCATTGATCTTTGACCAGAGGCTCATACACCTCACTACACATATGTTTCCTTGCCATAGATCACATTTTTGGATTTATGGTGGAGACCAGTTCTTGGTCAAAAATCCGTAGGTGTTAGCCTTCAGTGTCATTGAAAATGGTCGTTCATGGCTATTTCCGACAAAAATGGGGGTTGTGTGGCCATTGATCATCGACCAGAGGCTCGTACACTTCACCCCACATAAGTTTTCTTGCCATAGATCACATTCTTTGATTTCTGGTGGAGACCATTTCTTAGTCAAAAATCCGTTGGTGTTAGCCTTCGGTATTATTGAAAATGGTCGTTCATGCCTATTTTCGACTAAAATGGGAGTTGTGTGGCCATTTATCATCGACCAGAGGCTCGTACACCTCACCCCACATATGTTTCCTTGCCATAGATAACATTCTTGGATTTCTGGTGGAGACCATTTATTGGTCAAAAATCTATACGTGTTAGCCTTCAGTATTATTGAAAATGGTCATTCATGGCTATTTTCGACCAAAGGCTCATACACCTCACTACACATGTTTCCTTTCCATAGATCACATTCTTGGAGTTATGGTGGAGACCATTTCTTAGTCAAAAATCCGTAGGTATTACGTTCAGTGTCATTGAAAATGGTCGTTCATGGATATTTTCGACAAAAATGGGGTTTGTGTGGCCATTGATCATCAACCAGAGGCTCGTACACTTCACCCCACATATGTTTTCTTGCCATTGATCACATTCTTGGATTTCTGGTGGGGACCATTTCTTGGTCAAAAATCCGTTGGTGTTAGCCTTCAGTATTATTGAAAATGGTCGTTCATGGCTATTTTCAACAAAAATGGGGGTTGTGTGACCATTTATCATCGACCAGAGGCTCATACACCTCACCCCACATATGTTTCCTTGCCATAGATCACATTCTTGGATTTCTGGTGGAGACCATTTCTTGGTCAAAAATTCATACGTGTTAGCCTCTGGTATTATTGAATATGGTCGTTCATGGCTATTTTCATCAAAAATGGGGGTTGTGTGGCCATTTATCATCGACCAGAGGCTCGTACACCTCACCCCACAAATGTTTCCTTGCCATAGATCACATTCTTGCATTTCTGGTGGAGACCATTTCTTGGGCAAAAATCCGAATGTGTTAGCCTTCGGTATTTTTGAAAATGGTCATTCATGGCTATTTTCGACAAAAATGGGGGTTGTGTGGCCATTGATCTTCGACCAGAGGCTCATACACCTCACTACACATATGTTTCCTTGCCATAGATCAAATTCTTGGATTTATGGTGGAGACCATTTCTTGGTAAAAAATCCATAGGTGTTAGCCTTCAGTGTCATTGAAAATTATCGTTCATGGCTATTTTCGACAAAAATGGGGGTTGTGTGGCCACTGATCATCGACCAGAGGCTCGTACACTTCACCCCACATATGTTTTCTTGCCATAGATCACATTCTTGGATTTCTGGTGGAGACCATTTCTTGGTCAAAAATCTGTTGGTGTTAGCCTTTTGTATTATTGAAAATGGTAGTTCATGGCTATTTTCGACTGAAATGGGGGGTGTGTGGCCATTTATCATCGACCAGAGGCTCATACACCTCAACCCACATATGTTTCCTTGCCATAGATCACATTCTTGGATATCTGGTGGAGACCATTTCTTGGTCAAAAATCCGTACGTGTTAGCCTTCAGTATTATTGAAAATGGTCATTCATGGCTATTTTCGACAAAAATGGGGGTTGTGTGGCCATTGATCATCGACCAAAGGCTCGTACACCTCACCCCACATATGTTTCCTTGCCATAGATCACATTCTTTGATTTCTGGTGGAGACCATTTCTTGGTCAAAAATCCGAATGTGTTAGCCTTTGGAACTATTGAAAATGGTCGTTCATGGCTATTTTCGACAAAAATGGGGGTTGTGTGGCCATTGATATTGGACCAGAGGCTCATACACCTCACTTCACATATGTTTCCTTGCCATAGATCACATTCTTGGATTTATGGTGGAGACCATTTCTTGGTCAAAAATCCGTAGGTGTTAGCCTTCAGTGTCATTGAAAATGGTCGTTCATGGTTATTTTCGACAAAAATTAGGCTTGTGTGGCCATTGATCGTCGACCAGAGGCTCATACACCTCACCCCACATATGTTTCCTTGTCGTAGATCACAATCTTGGATTTCTGGTGGAGACCATTTCTTGGTAAAAAATCCGTAGGTGTTAGCCTTCGGTATTATTGAAAATGGTCGTTCATGGCTATTTTCGTCAAAAATGGAGGTTGTGTGGCCATTGATCATCGACCAAACGCTCATACACCTCACCCCACATATGTTTCCTTGCCATAGATCACATTCTTGGATTTCTAGTGGAGACCATTTCTTCGTAAAAAATCTGTAGGTGTTAGCCTCTAGTATTATTGAAAATGGTCGCTCATGGCTATTTTCATAAAAAATGGGGGTTGTGTGGCCATTTATCATCGACTAGAGGCTCATAAACCTCACCCCACATATGTTTCCTTGCCATAGATCACATTCTTGGATTTCTGGTGGAGACCATTTCTTGGTCAAAAACTCGTACGTGTTAGCCTTCGGTATTATTGAAAATGGTCGTTCATGGCTATTTTCGGCAAAATGGGGGTTGTGTGGCCATTGATCATCGACTAGAGGCTCGTACACCTCACCCCACATATGTTTCCTTGCCATAGATCACATTCTTGGATTTCTGGTGGAGACCATTTCTTGGGCAAAAATCCGAATGTGTTAGCCTTTGGTATTTTTGAAAATGGTCATTCATGGCTATTTTCGATAAAAATGGGGGTTGTGTGGCCATTGATCTTCGACCAGAGGCTCATACACCTCACTACACATATGTTTCCTTGCCATAGATCACATTCTTGGATTTATGGTGGAGACCATTTCTTGGTCAAAAATCCGTAGGTGTTAGCCTTCAGTGTCATTGAAAATGGTCGTTCATGGTTATTTTCGACAAAAATTAGGCTTGTGTGGCCATTGATCGTCGACCAGAGGCTCATACACCTCACCCCACATATGTTTCCTTGTCGTAGATCACAATCTTGGATTTCTGGTGGAGACCATTTCTTGGTAAAAAATTCGTAGGTGTTAGCCTTCGGTATTATTGAAAATGGTCGTTCATGGCTATTTTCGGCAAAAATGGAGGTTGTGTGGCCATTGATCATCGACCAAACGCTCATACACCTCACCCCACATATGTTTCCTTGCCATAGATCACATTCTTGGATTTCTAGTGGAGACCATTTCTTCGTAAAAAATCTGTAGGTGTTAGCCTCTAGTATTATTGAAAATGGTCGCTCATGGCTATTTTCATAAAAAATGGGGGTTGTGTGGCCATTTATCATCGACTAGAGGCTCATAAACCTCACCCCACATATGTTTCCTTGCCATAGATCACATTCTTGGATTTCTGGTGGAGACCATTTCTTGGTCAAAAACTCGTACGTGTTAGCCTTCGGTATTATTGAAAATGGTCGTTCATGGCTATTTTCGGCAAAATGGGGGTTGTGTGGCCATTGATCATCGACTAGAGGCTCGTACACCTCACCCCACATATGTTTCCTTGCCATAGATCACATTCTTGGATTTCTGGTGGAGACCATTTCTTGGGCAAAAATCCGAATGTGTTAGCCTTTGGTATTTTTGAAAATGGTCATTCATGGCTATTTTCGACAAAAATGGGGGTGTGTGGCCATTGATCTTCGACCAGAGGCTCATACACCTCACTACACATATGTTTCCTTGCCATAGATCACATTCTTGGATTTATGGTGGAGACCATTTCTTGGTCAAAAATCCGTAGGTGTTAGCCTTCAGTGTCATTGAAAATGGTCGTTCATGGCTATTTTCGACAAAAATTAGGGTTGTGTGGCCATTGATTGTCGACCAGAGGCTCATACACCTCACCCCACATATGTTTCCTTGTCGTAGGTCACATTCTTGGATTTCTGGTGGAGACCATTTCTTGGTCAAAAATCCGTAGGTGTTAGCCTTCGGTATTATTGAAAATGGTCATTCATGGCTATTTTCGACAAAAATGGGGGTTGTGTGGCCATTGATCATCGACCAGAGGCTCATACACCTCACCCCACATATGTTTCCTTGCCATAGATCACATTCTTGGATTTCTGGTGGAGACCATTTCTTAGTCAAAAATCCTTAGGTGTTTGCCTCTAGTATTATTGAAAATGGTCGCTCATGGCTATTTTCATAAAAAATGGGGGTTGTGTGGCCATTTATCATCAACTAGAGGCTCATAAACCTCACCCCACATATGTTTCCTTGCCATAGATCACATTCTTGGATTTATGGTGGAGACCATTTCTTGGTCAAAAACTCGTATGTGTTAGCCTTCGGTATTATTGAAAATGGTCGTTCATGGCTATTTTCGGCAAAATGGGGGTTGTGTGGCCATTGATCATCGACCAGAGGCTTGTACACCTCACCCCACATATGTTTTCTTGCCATAGATCACATTCTTGGATTTCTTGTGGAGACCATTTCTTGGGCAAAAATCCGAATGTGTTAGCCTTTGGTTTTTTTGAAAATGGTCATTCATTGCTATTTTCGACAAAAATGGGGGTTGTGTGGCCATTGATCTTCGACCAGAGGCTCATACACCTCACTACACATATGTTTCCTTACCATAGATCACATTCTTGGATTTATGGTGGTGACCATTTCTTGGTCAAAAATCCGTAGGTGTTAGCCTTCAGTGTCATTGAAAATGGTCGTTCATGGCTATTTTCGACAAAAATTAGGGTTGTGTGGCCATTGATCGTCGACCAGAGGCTCATACACCTCACCCCACATATGTTTCCTTGCCGTAGATCACATTCTTGGATTTCTGGTGGAGACCATTTCTTGGTCAAAAATCCGTAGGTGTTAGCCTTCGGTATTATTGAAAATGGTCGTTCATGGCTATTTTCGACAAAAATGGGGGTTGTGTGGCCATTGATCATCGCTAGAGGCTCATACACCTCACCCCACATATGTTTCCTTGCCAAAGATCACATTCTTGGATTTCTGGTGGAGACCATTTCTTGGTCAAAAATCCGTAGGTGTTAGCCTCTAGTATTTTTGAAAATGGTCGCTCATGTCTATTTTAATAAAAATGGGGGTTGTGTGGCCATTTATCATCGACTAGAGGCTCATAAACCTCACCCCACATATGTTTCCTTGCCATAGATCACATTCTTGGATTTCTGGTGGAGACCATTTCTTGGTCAAAAACTCGTACATGTTAGCCTTCGGTATTATTGAAAATGGTCGTTCATGGCTATTTTCGGCAAAATGGGGGTTGTGTGTCCATTGATCATCGACCAGAGGCTCGTACACCTCACCCCACATATGTTTCCTTCCCATAGATCACATTCTTGGATTTCTGGTGGTGACCATTTCTTGGGCAAAAATCCGAATGTGTTAGCCTTTGGTATTTTTGAAAATGGTCATTCATGGCTATTTTCGACAAATATGGGGGTTGTGTGGCCATTGATCTTCGACCAGAGGCTCATACACCTCACTACACATATGTTTCCTTGCCATAGATCACATTCTTGGATTTATGGTGGAGACCATTTCTTGGTCAGAAATCCATAGGTGTTAGCCTTTAGTGTCATTGAAAATGGTCGTTCATGGCTATTTTCGACAAAAATTAGGGTTGTGTGGCCATTGATCGTCGACCAGAGGCTCATACACCTCACCCCACATATGTTTCCTTGCCGTAGATCACATTCTTGGATTTCTGGTGGAGACCATTTCTTGGTCAAAAATCCGTAGGTGTTAGCCTTCGGTATTATTGAAAATGGTCGTTCATGGCTATTTTCGACAAAAATGGGGGTTGTGTGGCCATTGATCATCGCTAGAGGCTCATACACCTCACCCCAGATATGTTTCCTTGCCAAAGATCACATTCTTGGATTTCTGGTGGAGACCATTTCTTGGTCAAAAATCCGTAGGTGTTAGCGTCTAGTATTATTGAAAATGGTCGCTCATGTCTATTTTAATAAAAAATGGGGGTTGTGTGGCCATTTATCATCGACTAGAGGCTCATAAACCTCACCCCACATATGTTTCCTTGCCATAGATCACATTCTTGGATTTCTGGTGGAGACCATTTCTTGGTCAAAAACTCGTACATGTTAGCCTTCGGTATTATTGAAAATGGTCGTTCATGGCTATTTTCGGCAAAATGGGGGTTGTGTGTCCATTGATCATCGACCAGAGGCTCGTACACCTCACCCCACATATGTTTCCTTCCCATAGATCACATTCTTGGATTTCTGGTGGTGACCATTTCTTGGGCAAAAATCCGAATGTGTTAGCCTTTGGTATTTTTGAAAATGGTCATTCATGGCTATTTTCGACAAATATGGGGGTTGTGTGGCCTTTGATCTTCGACCAGAGGCTCATACACCTCACTACACATATGTTTCCTTGCCATAGATCACATTCTTGGATTTATGGTGGAGACCATTTCTTGGTCAGAAATCCATAGGTGTTAGCCTTTAGTGTCATTGAAAATGGTCGTTCATGGCTATTTTCGACAAAAATGGGGGTTGTGTGGCCATTGATCATCGACCAGAGGCTCGTACACTTCACCCCACATATGTTTTCTTTCCATAGATCACATTCTTGGATTTCTGGAGGAGACCATTCCTTGGTCAAAAATCTGTTGGAGTTAGCCTTCGGTATTATTGAAAATGGTCGTTCATGGCTATTTTCGACTAAAATGGGTGTTGTGTGGCCATTTATCATCGACCAGAGGCTCGTGCAATTCACCCCACATATGTTTCCTTGCCATAGATCACATTCTTGGATTTCTGGTGGAGACCATTTCTTGGATAAAAATTCGTACGTGTTAGCCTTCGGTATTATTGAATATGGTCATTCATTGCTATTTTCGACAAAAATGGGGGTTGTGTGGCCAATGATCATCGACCAGAGGCTCGTACACCTCACCCCACATATGTTTCCTTGCCATAGATCACATTCTTGGATTTCCGGTGGAGACCATTTATTGGTCAAAAATCTGTACGTGTTAGCCTTCAGTATTATTGAAAATGGTCATTCATGGCTATTTTCGACAAAAATGTGGGTTGTGTGGTCATTGATCATCGACCAGAGGCTCGTAAACCTCACCCCACATATGTTTCCTTGCCATAGATCACATTCTTTGATTTCTGGTGGAGACCATTTCTTGGTCAAAAATCTGAATGTTTTAGCCTTCGGTACTATTGAAAATGGTCGTTCATGGCTATTTCCGACAAAAATGGGGATTGTGTGGCCATTGATATTCAACCAAAGGCTCATACACCTCACTACACATATGTTTCCTTGCCATAGATCACATTCTTGGATTTATTGTGGAGACCATTTATTGGTCAAAAATCCGTAGGTGTTAGCCTTCAGTGTCATTGAAAATGGTCGTTCATGGCTATTTTCGACAAAAATGGGGTTTGTGTGGCCATTGATCATCGACCAGAGGCTCGTACACTTCACCCCACATATGTTTTCTTGCCAGAGATCACATTCTAGGATTTCTGGTGGAGACCATTTCTTGGTCAAAAATCCGTTGGTGTTAGCCTTCGGTATTATTGAAAATGGTCGTTCATGGCTATTTTCGACTAAAATGGGGGTTGTGTGGCCATTTATCATCGACCAGAGGCTCATACACCTCACCCCACATATGTTTCCTTGCCATAGATCACATTCTTGGATTTCTGGTGGAGACCATTTCTTGGTCAAAAATCCGTACGTGTTAGCCTTCGGTATTATTGAAAATGGTCATTCATGGCTATTTTCAACAAAAATGGGGGTTGTGTGGCCAATGATCATCAACCAGAGGCTCGTAAACCTCACCCCACATATGTTTCCTTGCCATAGGTGTTAGCCTTTAGTGTCATTGAAAATGGACGTTCATGGCTATTTTCGACAAAAATGGGGGTTGTGTGGCCATTGATCATCGACCAGAGGCTCGTACACTTCACCCCACATATGTTTTCTTGCCATAGATCACATTCTTGGATTTCTCGAGGAGACCATTTCTTGGTCAAAAATCTGTTGGTGTTAGCCTTTGGTATTATTGAAAATGGTCGTTCATGGCTATTTTCGACTAAAATGGGGGTTGTGTGGCTGTTTATCATCGACCAGATGTTCGTACAATTCACCCCACATATGTTTCCTTGCCATAGATCACATTCTTGGATTTCTGGTGGAGACCATTTCTTGGTCAAAAATCCGTACGTGTTAGCCTTCGGTATTATTGAAAATGGTCATTCATGGCTATTTTCGACAAAAATGGGGGTTGTGTGGCCATTGATCTTCAACTAGAGGCTCATACACCTCACTACACTTATGTTTCCTTGCCATAGATCACATTCTTGGATTTATGGTGGAGACCATTTCTTGGTCAAAAATCCATAGGTGTTAGCCTTCAGTGTCATTGAAAATGGTGGTTCATGGCTATTTTCGACAAAAATAGGGGTCGTGTGGCCATTGATGATCGACCAGAGGCTCGTACACTTCAACCCACATATTTTTTCTTGACATAGATCACATTCTTGGATTTCTAGAGGAGACCATTTCTTGGTCAAAAATGTGTTGGTGTTAGCCTTCTATATTATTGAAAATGGTCGTTCATGGCTATTTTTGACTAAAATGGGGGTTGTGTGGCCATTTATCATCGACCGGAGGCTCGTACAATTCACCCCACATATGTTTCCTTGCCATAGATCACATTCTTGGATTTCTGGTGGAGACCATTTCTTGGTCAAAAATCCGTACGTGTTAGCCTTCGGTATTATTGAAAATGGTCATTCATGGCTATTTTCGACACAAATGGGGGTTGTGTGGCCATTGATCTTCGACCAGAGGCTCATACACCTCACTACACATATGTTTCCTTGCCATAGATCACATTCTTGGATTTATGGTGGAGACCATTTCTTGGTCAAAAATCCATAGGTGTTAGCCTTCAGTGTCATTGAAAATGGTCGTTCATGGCTATTTTCGACAAAAATGGGGGTTGTGTGGCCATTGATCATCGACCAGAGGCTCGTACACTTCACCCCACATATGTTTTCTTGCCATAGATCAGAATCTCGGATTTCTCGTGGAGACCATTTGTTGGTAAAAAATTCGTAGGTGTTAGCCTTCAGTGTCATTGAAAATGGTCATTCATGGCTATTTTCGACAAAGATGGGGGTTGTGTCGCCATTGATCATCGACCAGAGGATCGTACACCTCACCCCACATAAGTTTCCTTGCCATATATTACATTCTTGGATTTCTGGTGGAGACCATTTCTTGGTCAAAAATCTGTAGGTGTTAGCCTTCAATATTATTGAAAATGGTCGTTCATGGCTATTTTCGACAAAAATGGGGGTTGTGTGGCAATTGATCATCGACCAAAGGATCATACACCTCACCCCACATGTGTTTCCTTGCCATAGACCACATTCTTGGATCTCTGGTGGTGACCATTTCTTGGTCAAAAATCCGTAGGTGTTAGCCTTCGGTATTATTGAAAATGGTCGTTCATGGCTATTTTCGACAAAAATGGGGGTTGTGTGGCCATTGATCATCGACCAAAGGCTCATACACCTCACCCCACATATGTTTCCTTGCCATAGACCACATTCTTGGATTTCTGGTGGAGACCATTTGTTGGTCAAAAATCCGTAGGTGTTAGCTTTCGATATTATTGAAAATGGTCGTTCAAGGCTATTTTCATCAAAAATGGGGGTTGTGTGGCCATTTATCATCGACCAGAGGCTCGTACACCTCACCCCACATATGTTTCCTTGTCGTAGAGCACACTCTTGGATTTCTGGTGGAGACCATTTCTTGGTCAAAAAATCGTACGTGTTAGCCTTCGGTATTATTGAAAATGGTCATTCATGGCTATTTTCAACAAAATGGGGGTTGTGTGGCCATTGATCATCGACCAGAGGCTCGTACACCTCAACCACATATGTTTCCTTGTCGTAGATCACATTCTTGGATTTCTGGTGGAGACCATTTCTTGGTCAAAAATCCGTACGTGTTAGCCTTCGGTATTAATGAAAATGGTCGTTCATTGCTATTTTTGACAAAATAGAGGTTCTGTGGCCATTGATCATCGACCAGAGGCTCATACACTTCACCCCACATATGTTTCCTTTACATAGATCACATTTTTGGATTTCTGGTGGAGACCATTTCTTGGGCAAAAATCCGAATGTGTTAGCCTTCGGTATTATTGAAAATGGTCATTCATGGCTATTTTCGACAAAAATGGGGGTTGTGTGGCCATTTATCTTCAACAGAGGCTCATACACCTCACTACACATATGTTTTCTTGCCATAGATCACATTCTTGGATCTATGGTGGAGACCAGTTCTTGGTCAAAAATCCATAGGTGTTAGCCTTCAGTGTCATTGAAAATAGTCGTTCATGGCAATTTTCGACAAAAATGGGGGTTGTGTGGCCATTGATAATCGACCAGGGGCTCGTACACCTCACCCCACATATGTTTCCTTGCCATAGATCACATTCTTGGATTTCTGGTGGAGACCATTTCTTGGTCAAAAATCCGTAGGTGTTAGCCTTCAGTATTATTGAAAATGGTCGTTCATGGCTATTTTCGACAAAAATGGGGGTTGTGTGGCCATTTATCATTGACCAGAGGCTCGTACACCTCACCCCACATATGTTTACTTGCCATAGATCACAATCTTGGATTTCTCGTGGAGACCATTTCTTGGTCAAAAATCCGTACGTGTTAGCCTTCGGTATTATTAAAAATGGTCGTTCATGGCTGTTTTCGACAAAAATGGGGGTTGTGTGGCCATTGATCATCGACCAGAGGCCCGTACACCTCACCCCAAATATGTTTCCTTGCCATAGATCATATTCTTGGATTTCTGGTGGAGACGATTTCTTGGTCAAAAATCCGTAGGTGTTAGCCTTTGGAATTATTGAAAATGGTCGTTCATGGCTATTTTCGACAAAATGGGGGTTGTGTGGCCATTGATCATCGACCAGAGGCTCGTACACCTCACCCCACATATGTTTCCTTGTCGTAGATCACATTCTTGGATTTCTGGTGGAGACCATTTCTTGGTCAAAAATCCGTAGGTGTTAGCCTTCGGTATTATTGTAAATGGTTGTTCATGGTTATTTTCGACAAAAATGGGGGTTGTGTGGCCATTGATCATCGACCAGAGGCTCATACACCTCACCCCACATATGTTTCCTTGCCATAGATCACATTCTTGGTTTTCTGGTGGAGACCATTTGTTGGTCAAAAATCCGTACGTGTTAGCCTTCGGTATTATTGAAAATGGTCATTCATGGCTATTTTCGACACAAATGGGGGTTGTGTGGCCATTGATCTTCGACCAGAGGCTCATACACCTCACTACACATATGTTTCCTTGCCATAGATCACATTCTTGGATTTATGGTGGAGACCATTTCTTGGTCAAAAATCCATAGGTGTTAGCCTTCTGTGTCATTGAAAATGGTCGTTCATGGCTATTTTCGACAATAATGGGGGTTGCGTGGCCATTGATCATCGACCAGAGGCTCGTACACTTCACCCCACATATGTTTTCTTGCCATAGATCACAATCTTGGATTTCTCGTGGAGACCATTTGTTGGTCAAAAATTCGTAGGTGTTAGCCTTCAGTGTCACTGAAAATGGTCATTCATGGCTATTTTCGACAAAAATGGGGGTTGTGTCGCCATTAATCATCAACCAGAGGCTCGTACACCTCACCCCACATAAGTTTTCTTGCCATAAATCACATTCTTGGATTTCTGGTGGAGACCATTTCTTGGTCAAAAATCCGTAGGTGTTAGCCTTCGGTATTATTGAAAATGGTCGTTCATGGCTATTTTCGACAAAAATGGGGGTTGTGTGGCAATTGATCATCGACCAAAGGCTCATACACCTCACCCCACATATGTTTCCTTACCATAGACCACATTCTTGGATTTCTGGTGGAGACCATTTCTTGGTCAAAAATCCATAGGTGTTAGCCTTCAGTGTCATTGAAAATGGTCGTTCATGGCTATTTTCGACAAAAAAGAGGGTTGTGTGGCCATTGATCATCGACCAGAGGCTCGTACACTTCACCCCACATATGTTTTCTTGCTATAGATCACATTCTTGGATTTCTGGTGGAGACCATTTCTTGGTCAAAAATCCGTACGTGTTAGCCTTCGGTATTATTGAAAATGGTCGTTCATGGCTATTTTTGACAAAATAGAGGTTCTGTGGCCATTGATCATCGACCAGAGGCTCATACACCTCACCCACATATGTTTCCTTGCCATAGATCACATTCTTGGATTTCTGGTGGAGACCATTTCTTGGGCAAAAATCCGAATGTGTTAGCCTTCGGTATTATTGAAAATGGTTATTCATGGCTATTTACGACAAAAATGGGGGTTGTGTGGCCATTTATCTTCAACCAGAGGCTCATACACCTCACTGCACATATGTTTTCTTCCCATAGATCACATTCTTGGATCTATGGTGGAGACCAGTTCTTGGTCAAAAGTCCATAGGTGTTAGCCTTCAGTGTCATTGAAAATAGTCGTTCATGGCAATTTTCGACAAAAATGGGGGTTGTGTGGCCATTGATAATCGACCAGGGGCTCGTACACCTCACCCCACATATGTTTCCTTGCCATAGATCACATTCTTGGATTTCTGTTGGAGACCATTTCTTGGTCAAAAATCCGTAGGTGTTAGCCTTCGGTATTATTGAAAATGGTCGTTCATGGCTATTTTCAACAAAAATGGGTGTTGTGTGGCCATTGATCATCGACCAGAGGCTCGTACACCTCACCCCACATATGTTTTATTGCCATAGATCAAAATCTTGGATTTCTCATGGAGACCATTTCTTGGTCAAAAATCCGTACGTGTTAGCCTTCGGTATTATTGAAAATGGTCGTTCATGGCTATTTTTGACAAAAATGGGGGTTGTGTGGCCATTGATCATCGACCAGAGGCTCGTACACCTCACCCGACATATAATTCTTTGCCATAGATCATATTCTTGGATTTCTGGTGGAGAGGATTTCTTGGTCAAAAATCCGTAGGTGTTAGCCTTCGGTATTATTGAAAATGGTCGTTCATGGCTATTTTCATCAAAAATAGGGGTTGTGTGGCCATTTATCATCAACCAGAGGCTCGTACACCTCATCCCACATATGTTTCCTTGCCATAGATCACATTCTTGGATTTCTAGTGGAGACCATTTCTTGGTCAAAAATTCGTACGTGTTAGCCTTCGGTATTATTGAAAATGGTCGTGGTCGTTCATGGCTATTTTCGACAAAATGGGGGTTGTGTGGCCATTAATCATCGACCAGAGGCTCGTACACCTCACCCACATATGTTTCCTTGCCGTAGATCACATTCTTGGATTTCTGGTGGAGACCATTTCTTGGTCAAAAATCCATACGTGTTAGCCTTCGATATTATTGAAAATGGTCGTTCATGGCTATTTTCGACAAAATAGAGGTTCTGTGGCCATTGATCATCGACCAAAGGCTCATACACCTCACCCACATATGTTTCCTTGCCGTAGATCACATTCTTGGATTTCTGGTGGAGACCATTTCTTTGGCAAAAATCTGAATGTGTTAGCCTTCGGTATTATTGAAAATGGTTATTCATGGCTATTTTCGACAAAAATGGGGGTTGTGTGGCCATTTATCTTCAACCAGAGGCTCATACACCTCACTACACATATGTTTTCTTGCCATAGATCACATTCTTGGATCTATGGTGGAGACCAGTTCTTGGTCAAAAATCCGTACGTGTTAGCCTTCGGTATTATTGAAAATGGTCGTTCATGGCTATTTTCGACAAAAATGGCGGTTGTGTGGCCATTGATCATCGAACAGAGGCTCGTACACCTCACCCGACATATAATTCCTTTCCATAGATCACATTCTTGGATTTCTGGTGGAGACGATTTCTTGGTCAAAAATCCGTAGTTGTTAGCCTTCGGTATTATTGAAAATGGTCGTTCATATTTTCGACAAAAATGGGGGTTCTGTGGCCATTGATCATCGACCAGAGGCTCGTACACCTCACCCCACATATGCTTCCTTGCCATAGATCAAATTCTTGGATTTCTGGTGGAGACCATTTCTTGGTCAAAAATCTATAGGTGTTAGCCTTCGATATTATTGTAAATGGTCGTTCATGGCTATTTTCGATAAAAATGGGGGTTGTGTGGCCATTGATCATCGATCAGAGGCTCATACACCTCACCCCACATATGTTTCCTTGCCATAGATCACATTCTTGGATTTCTGGTGGAGACCATTTCTTTGTCAAAAATCTGTAGGTGTTAGCCTCTGGTATTATTGAAAATGGTCGTTCACCTCCAGAAATCCAAGAATGTGATCTATGGCAATGAAACATATGTGTGGTGAGGTGTATGAGCCTCTTGTCGATGATAAATGGCCACACAACCCCCATTTTAGTCGAAAATAGCCGTGAACAACCATTTTCAATAATACCGAAGGGTAACACCAACAGATTTTTGACCAAGAAATGGTCCCCACCAGAAATCCAAGAATGTGATCTATGGCAAGAAAACATATGTGGGGTGAAGTGTACAAGTCTCTGTTCGATGATAAATGGCCACACAACCCCCATTTTTGTCGAAAATAGCCATGAACGACCATTTTCAATGACACTGAAGGCTAACACCTATGGATTTTTGACCAAGAAATGGTCTCCACCATAAATCCAAGAATGTGATCTATGGCAAGGAAACATATGTGTAGTGAGGTGTATGAGCCTCTGGTCGAAGATCAATGGCCACACAACCCCCATTTTTGTCGAAAATAGCCATGAATGACCATTTTCAAAAATACCGAAGGCTAACACATTCGGATTTTTGCCCAAGAAATGGTCTGCACCAAAAATCCAAGAATGTGATCTATGGCAAGGAAACATATGTGGGGTGAGGTGTACGAGCCTCCGGTCGATGATCAATGGCCACACAACCCCCATTTTGTCGAAAATAGCCATGAACGACCATTTGCAATAATACCGAAGGCTAACACGTATGAATTTTTGTCCAAGAAATGGTCTCCACCAGAAATCCAACAATGTGATCTATGGCAAGAAACATATGTGGGGGTATGTGTACGAGCCTCTGGTCAATAATAAATGGCCACACAACCCCCATTTTTGATGAAAATAGCCATGAACGACCATTTTCAATAATACCAGAGGCTAACACCTATGGATTTTTGACAAAGAAATGGTCTCCACCAGAAATCCAAGAATGTGATCTATGGAAGGGAAACATATGTGGGGTGAGGTGTATGAGCCTCTAGTCGATGATCAATGGCCACACAACCCCCATTTTTGTCGAAAATAGCCATGAACGACCATTTTCAATAATACCAAAGGCTAACACATTCGGATTTTTGACCAAGAAATGGTCTCCACCAGAAATCCAAGAATGTGATCTATGGCAAAGAAACATATGTGGGGTGAGGTGTACGAGCCTCTGGTCGATGATCAATGGCCACACAACCCCCATTTTTGTCGAAAATAGCCATGAACGACCATTTTCAATAATACCGAATGCTAACACCTACGGATTTTTGACCAAGAAATGTCTCCACCAGAAATCCAAGAATATTATCTATGGCAAGTAAACATATGTGGGGTGTGGTGTATGAGCCTCTGGTCGATGATCAATGGCCACACAACCCCCATTTTTGTCGAAACTAGCCATGAACGACCATTTTCAATAATACCGAAGGCTAACACGTATGGATTTTTGACCAAGAAATGATCTCCACGAGAAATCCAAGATTGTGATCTATGGCAATGAAACATATGTGGGGTGAGGTGTACGAGCCTCTGGTCGAAGATAAATGGCCACACAACCCCCATTTTTGTCGAAAATAACCATGAACGACCATTTTCAATAATACCGAAGGCTAACACCTACGGATTTTTGACCAAGAAATGGTCTCCACCAGAAATCCAAGAATGTGATCTATGGCAAGAAACATTTGTGGGGTGAGGTGTACGAGCCTCTGGTCGATTATCAATGGCCACAGAACCCCCATTTTTGTCGAAAATAGCCATGAACGACTATTTTCAAGGACACTGAAGGCTAACACCTACAGATTTTTGACCAAGAACTAGTCTCCACCATAGATCCAAGAATGTTATCTATGGCAATGAAACATATGTGTGGTGAGTTGTACGAGCCTATGGTTGAAGATAAATGGCCACACAACCCCCATTTTTGTCGAAAATAGCCATGAATGACCATTTTCAATAATACCGAAGGGTAACACCAACAGATTTTTGACCAAGAAATGGTCTCCACCAGAAATCCAAGAATGTGATCTATGGCAAGGAAACATATGTGGGGTGAGGTGTATGAGCCTCTAGTCGATGATCAATGGCCACACAACCCCCATTATTGTCGAAAATAGCCATGAACGACCATTTACAATAATACCGAAGGCTAACACCTACGGATTTTTTACCAAGAAATGTTCTCCACCAGAAATCCAAGAATTTGATCTATGGCAAGGAAACATATGTGGGGTGAGGTGTACGAGCCTCTGGTCGATGATCAATGGCCACATAACCCCCATTTTTGTCGAAAATAGCCATGAACGACCATTTTCAATAATACCGAAGGCTAACACCTACGGTGGCCATTGATCTTTGACCAGCGGCTCATACACCTCACTACACATATGTTTCCTTGCCATAGATCACATTCTTGGATTTATGGTGGAGACCATTTCTTGGTCAAAAATCCATAGGTGTTAGCCTTCAGTGTCATTGAAAATGGTCGTTCACTGCTATTTTCGACAAAAATGGGGGTTGTGTGGCCATTGATCATCGACCAGAGGCTCGTACACTACACCCCACATATGTTTTCTTGCCATAGATCACATTCTTGGATTTCTGGTGGAGACCATTTCTTGGTCAAAAATCTGTTGGTGTTACCCTTCGGTATTATTGAAAATGGTCGTTCACGGCTATTTTCGACTAAAATGGGGGTTGTGTGGCCATTTATCATCGACCAGAGGCTCGTACACCTCACCACACATATGTTTCATTGCCATAGATCACATTCTTGGATTTCTGGTGGAGACCATTTCTTGGTCAAAAATCCGTATGTGTTAGCCTTCTGTATTATTGAAAATGGTCATTCATGGCTATTTTCGACAAAAATGGGGGTTGTGTGGCATTGATCATCGACCAGAGGCTCGTACACCTCACCCCACATATGTTTCCTTGCCATAGATTACATTCTTGGATTTTTGGTGCAGACCATTTCTTGGGCAAAAATCTGAATGTGTTAGCCTTCGGTATTATTGAAAATGGTCATTCATGGCTATTTTCGACAAAAATGGGGGTTGTGTGGCATTGATCATCGACCAGAGGCTCGTACACCTCACCCCACATATGTTTCCTTGCCATAGATCACATTCTTGGATTTCTGGTGGAGACCATTTCTTTGTCAAAAATCCGTAGGTGTTAGCCTCTGGTATTATTGAAAATGGTCGTTCATGGCTATTTTCATCAAAAATGGGGGTTATGTGGCCATTTATCATTGACTAGAGGCTCGTACACCTCACCCCACATATGTTTCTTGCCATAGATCACATTCTTGGATTTCTGGTGGAGACCATTTCTTGGTCAAAATTTCGTACGTGTTAGCCTTCGGTATTATTGAAAGTTTTCGTTCATGGCTATTTTCGACAAAATGGGGGTTGTGTGGCCATTGATCATCGACCAGAGGCTCGTACACCTCACCCCACATATGTTTCCTTGCCATAGATCACATTCTTGGATTTTTGGTGCAGACCATTTCTTGGGCAAAAATCTGAATGTGTTAGCCTTCGGTACTTTTGAAAATGGTCATTCATGGCTATTTTCGACAAAAATGGGGGTTGTGTGGCCATTGATCTTCGACCAGAGGCTCATACACCTCACTACACATATGTTTCCTTGCCATAGACCACATTCTTGGATTTTTGGTGGAGACCATTTCTTGTTCAAAAATCCATAGGTGTTAGCCTTCGGTATTATTGAAAATGGTCGTTCATGACTATTTTCGACAAAAATGGGGGTTGTGTGGCCATTGATGATCGACCAAAGACTCATACACTTCACCCCACATATGTTTCCTTGCCATAGACCACATTCTTGGATTTCTGGTGGAGACCATTTGTTTGTCAAAAATCCGTAGGTGTTAGCCTTCGGTATTATTGAAAATGGTCGTTCATGGCTATTTTCGACAAAAAATGGGGGTTGTGTGGCCATTGATCATCGACCAGAGGCTCATACACCTCACCCCACATATGTTTCCTTGCCATAGATCACATTCTTGGATTTCTGGTGGAGACCATTTCTTTGTCAAAAATCCGTAGGTGTTAGCCTCTGGTATTATTGAAAATGGTCGTTCATGGCTATTTTCATCAAAAATGGGGGTTGTGTGGCCATTTATCATTGACTAGAGGCTCGTACACCTCACCCCACATATGTTTCTTGCCATAGATCACATTCTTGGATTTCTGGTGGAGACCATTTCTTGGTCAAAATTTCGTACGTGTTAGCCTTCGGTATTATTGAAAGTGGTCGTTCATGGCTATTTTCGACAAAATGGGGGTTGTGTGGCCATTGATCATCGACCAGAGGCTCGTACACCTCACCCCACATATGTTTCCTTGCCATAGATCACATTCTTGGATTTTTGGTGCAGACCATTTCTTGGGCAAAAATCTGAATGTGTTAGCCTTCGGTACTTTTGAAAATGGTCATTCATGGCTATTTTCGACAAAAATGGGGGTTGTGTGGCCATTGATCTTCGACCAGAGGCTCATACACCTCACTACACATATGTTTCCTTGCCATAGATCACATTCTTGGATTTATGGTGGAGACCATTTCTTGTTCAAAAATCCATAGGTGTTAGCCTTCGGTATTATTGAAAATGGTCGTTCATGGCTATTTTCGACAAAAATGGGGGTTGTGTGGCCATTGAAAATTGTCGTTCATGGCTATTTTTGACAAAAATGGGGGTTGTGTGGCCATTGATCATCGACCAGATGCTCGTACACTTCACCCCACATATGTTTTTTTGCCATAGATCACATTCTTGGATTTCTGGTGGAGACCATTTCTTGGTCAAAAATCTGTTGGTGTTACCCTTCGATATTATTGAAAATGGTCGTTCACGGCTATTTTCGACTAAAATGGGGGTTGTGTGGCCATTTATCATCGACCAGAGGCTCGTACACCTCACCACACATATGTTTCATTGCCATAGATCACATTCTTGGATTTCTGGTGGAGACCATTTCTTGGTCAAAAATCCGTACGTGTTAGCCTTCTGTATTATTGAAAATGGTCATTCATGGCTATTTTCGACAAAAATGGGGGTTGTGTGGCCATTGATCATCGACCAGAGGCTCGTACACCTCACCCCACATATGTTTCCTTGCCATAGATCACATTCTTCGATTTCTGGTGGAGACCATTTCTTGGTCAAAAATCCGTAGGTGTTAGCCTTCGGTATTATTGAAAATGGTCGTTCATGGCTATTTTCGACAAAAATGGGGGTTGTGTGGCCATTGATCATCGACCAAAGGCTCATACACCTCACCCCACATATGTTTCCTTGCCATAGACCACATTCTTGGATTTCTGGTGGAGACCATTTGTTTGTCAAAAATCTGTAGGTGTTAGCCTTCGGTATTATTGAAAATGGTCGTTCATGGCTATTTTCAACAAAAATGGGGGTTATGTGGCCATTTATCATCGACCAGAGGCTCGTACACATCACCCCACATATGTTTCCTTGCCATAGATCACATTCTTGGATTTCTGGTGGAGACCATTTCTTGGTCAAAAATTCGTACGTGTTAGCCTTCGGTATTATTGAAAATGGTTGTTCATGGTTATTTTTGAGAAAATGGAGGTTGTGTGGCCATTGATCATCGACCAGAGGCTCGTACACCTCACCCACATATGTTTCCTTGCCATAGATCACATTCTTGGATTTTTGGTGGAGTCCATTTCTTGGTCAAAAATCTATACGTGTTAGCCTTCGGTATTATTGAAAATGGCCGTTCATGGCTATTTTCGACAAAATGGGGGTTCTGTGGCCATTGATCATCGACCAGAGGCTCATACACCTCACCCAACATATGTTTCCTTGCCATAGATCACATTTTTGGATTTCTGGTGGAGACCATTTCTTGGGCAAAAATCCGAATGTGTTAGCCTTCGGTATTATTGAAAATTGTCATTCATGGCTATTTTCGATAAAAATAGGGGATGTGTGGCCATTTATCTTCAACCAGAGGCTCATACACCTCACTACACATATGTTTCCTTGCCATAGATAACATTCTTGGATCTATGGTGGAGACCCGTTCTTGGTCAAAAATCCGTAGGTGTTAGCCTTCAGTGTCATTGAAAATAGTCATTCATGGCTATTTTCGACAAAAATGGGGGCTGTGTGGCCATTGATAATCGACCAGAGGCTCGTTCACCTCACCCCACAAATGTTTCCTTGCCATAGATGACATTCTTGGATTTCTGGTGGGGACCATTTCTTGGTCAAGAATCCGTAGGTGTTAGCCTTCGGTATTATTGAAAATGGTCGTTCATGGCTATTTTCGATAAAAATGGGGGTTGTGTGGCCATTGATCATCAACGAGAGGTTCTTACACCTCACCCCACATATGTTTCCTTGCCATAGATCACATTCTTGGATTTCTGGTGGAGACCATTTCTTGGTCAAAAATCCGTAGGTGTTAGCCTTCGGTATTATTGAAAATGGTCGTTCATGACTATTTTTGACAAAAATGGGGGTTGTGTTGCCATTGATCATCGACCAGAGGCTCGTACACCTCACCCCACATATGTTTCCTTGCCATAGATCGCATTCTTGGATTTCTGGTGGAGACCATTTCTTAGTCAAAAATCCGTAGGTGTTAGACTTTGGTATTACTGAAAATGGTCGTTCATGGCTATTTTTGACAAAAATGGGGGTTGTGTGGCCATTGATCAACGACCAAAGGCTCGTACACCTCACCCCACATATGTTTCCTTGCCATAGATCACATTCTTGGATTTCTCGTGGAGACCATTTCTTGGTCAAAAATTCGTACGTGTTATGCTTCGGTATTATTGAAAATGGTCGTTCATGGCTATTTTCGACAAAAATGGGGGTTGTGTGGCCATTGATCATCGACCAGAGGCTCGTACACCTCACCCACATATGTTCCTTGCCATATATCACATTCTTGGATTTCTGGTGGAGATGATTTCTTGGTCAAAATCCGTAGGTGTTAGCCTTCGGTATTATTGAAAATGGTCGTTCATGGCAATTTCCGACATAAAGGGGGGTTGTGTGGCCATTGATCATCGACCAGAGGCTCGTACACCTCACCCAACATATGTTTCCTTACCCTAGATCACATTCTTGGATTTCTGGTGGAGACCATTTCTTGGTAAAAAATCAATAGGTGTTAGGCTTCGGTATTATTGAAAATGTCGTTCATGGCTATTTTCGACAAAAATGGGGGTTGTGTAGCGATTTATCATCGACCAAAGTCTCGTACACCTCACCCCACATATGTTTCCTTTCCATAGATCACATTCTTGAATTTCTGGTGGAGACCATTTCTTGGACAAAAATCCGTTCGTGTTAACCTTCGGTATTATTGAAAATGGTCGTTCATGGCTATTTTCAACAAAATGGGGGTTGTGTGGACATTGATCATCAACCAGGGGCTTGTACACCTCACCCCACATATGTTTCCTAGCCATAGATCACATTCTTGGATTCCTGGTGGAGACCATTTCTTGGTCAAAAATCCGTACATGTTAGCCTTCGGTCTTCTTAAAAATGGTCGTTCATGGCTATTTTCGAGAAAAATGGGGGTTGTGTGGCCATTGATCATCGACCAGAGGCTCGTACACCTCACCCCACATATGTTTACTTGCCATAGATCACATTCTTGGATTTCTAGTGGAGACCATTTCTTGGTCAAAAATTCGTAGGTGTTAGCCTTCGGTATTATTGAAAATGGTCGTTCATGGCTATTTTCGACAAAAATGGGGGTTGTGTGGCCATTGATCATCGACCAGAGGCTCATACACCTCACCCCACATATGTTTCCTTGCCATAGATCACATTCTTGATTTATGGTGGAGACCATTTCTTGGTCAAAAATACGCAGTTGTTAGCCTTCAGTGTCCTTGAAAATGGTTGTTCATGGCTATTTTCGACAAAAATGGGGGTTGTGTGGCCATTGATCATCGACGAGAGGCTTGAACAATTCACCCCACATATGTTTTCTTGCCATAGATCACATTCTTGGATTTCTGGAGGAGACCATTTCTTGGTCAAAAATCCGTAGGTGTTAGCCTTCGGTATTATTGAAAATGTTCGTTCATGGCTATTTTCGACAAAAATGGGGTTGTGTGGCCATTTATCATCGACCAGAGGTTCGTACACCTCACCCCACATATGTTTCCTTGCCATAGATCATATTCTTGGATTTCTGCTGTAGACCATTTCTTGGTCAAAAATCCGTAGGTGTTAGCCTTCGGTATTATTGAAAATGTTCGTTCATGGCTATTTTCGACAAAAATGGGGTTGTGTGGCCATTTATCATCGACCAGAGGTTCGTACACCTCACCCCACATATGTTTCCTTGCCATAGATCATATTCTTGGATTTCTGCTGTAGACCATTTCTTGGTCAAAAATCCGTAGGTGTTAGCCTTCGGTATTATTGAAAATGGCCGTTCATGCCTATTTTCGACAAAAATGGGGGTTGTGTTGCCATTGATCATCGACCATAGGCTCGTACACCTCACCCCACATATGTTTCCTTGCCATAGATCGTATTTTTGGATTTCTAGTGGAGACCATTTCTTGGTCAAAAATCTGTAGGTGTTAGCCTTCAGTATTATTGAAAATGGCCGTTCATGGCTATTTTCGACAAAAATGGGGGTTGTGTTGCCATTGATCATCGACCATAGGCTCGTACACCTCACCCCACATATGTTTCCTTGCCATAGCTATTTTTGACAAAAATGGGGGTTGTGTGGCCATTGATCATCGACTAAAGGCTCGTACACCTCACCCCACATATGTTTCCTTGCCATAGATCACATTCTTGGATTTCTCGTGGAGATCATTTCTTGGTCAAAAATTCGTACGTGTTATGCTTCGGTATTATTGAAAATGGTCGTTCATGGCTATTTTCGACAAAAATGGGGGTTGCGTGGCCATTGATCATCGATCAGAGGCTCGTACACCTCACCCCACATATGTTCTTTACCATATATCACATTCCTGGATTTTTGGTCGAGATGAATTCTTGGTCAAAATTCCGTAGGCGTTAGCCTTCGGTATTATTGAAAATGGTCGTTCATGGCTATTTCCGACATAAATGGGGGTTGTGTGGCCATTGATTATCGACCAGAGGCTCGTACACCTCACCCCACATATGTTTCCTTGCCCTAGATCACATTCTTGGATTTTTGGTGGAGACCATTTCTTAGTAAAATATCCATAGGTGTTAGCCTTCGGTATTATTGAAAATGGTCGTTCATGGCTATTTTCGACAAAAATGGGGGTTGTGTAGTGATTTATCATCGACCAAATGCTCGTACACCTCACCCCACATATGTTTCCTTTCCATAGATCACATTCTTGGATTTCTAGTGGAGACCATTTCTTGGACAAAAATCCGTCCGTGTTAACCTTCGGTATTATTGAAAATGCTCGTTCTTGGCTATTTTCAACAAAATGGGGGTTGTGTGGCCATTGATCATCAACCAGAGGCTTGTACACCTCACCCCACATATGTTTCCTAGCCATAGATCACATTCTTGGATTTCTGGTGGAGACCATTTCTTGGTCAAAAATCCGTACGTGTTAGCCTTCGGTATTATTGAAAATGGTCGTTCATGGCTATTTTCGACAAAATGGGGGTTGTGTGGCCATTGATCATCGACTAGAGGCTCATACACCTCACCCCACATGTGTTTCTTTGACATATATCACATTCTTGATTTATGGTGGAGACCATTTCTTGGTCAAAAATACGTAGGTCTTAGCCTTAAGTGTCCTTGAAAATGGTTGTTCATGGCTATTTTCGACAAAAATGGGGGTTGTGTGGCCATTGATCATCGACTAGAGGCTCGAACAATTCACCCCACATATGTTTTCTTGCCATAGATCACATTCTTGGATTTCTAGAGGAGACCATTTCTTGGTCAAAAATCCGTAGGTGTTAGCCTTCGGTATTATTGAAAATGGTCGTTCATGGCTATTTTCGACAAAAATGGGGTTGTGTGGCCATTTATCATCGACCAGAGGTTCGTACACCTCACCCCACATATGTTTCCTTGCCATAGATCATATTCTTGGATTTCTGCTGCAGACCATTTCTTGGTCAAAAATCCGTAGGTGTTAGCCTTCGGTATTATTGAAAATGGTCGTTCATGGCTATTTTCGACAAAAATGGGGGTTGTGTTGCCATTGATCATCGACCATAGGCTCGTACACCTCACCCCACACATGTTTCCTTTCCATAGATCGTATTCTTGGATTTCAAGTGGAGACCATTTCTTGGTCAAAAATCTGTAGGTGTTAGCCTTCGGTATTATTGAAAATGGCCGTTCATGGCTATTTTCGACAAAAATGGGGGTTGTGTTGCCATTGATCATCGACCAGAGGCCCGTACACCTCACCCCACATATGTTTCCTTGCCATAGATCGCATTCTTGGATTTCTAGTGGAGACCATTTCTTGGTCAAAAATCCGTAGGTGTTAGCCTTCGGTATTATTGAAAATGGTCGTTCATGGCTATTTTCTACAAAAATGGGGGTTGTGTGGCCATTGATCATCGACCAAAGGCTCATACGCCTCACCACACATGTGTTTCCTTTCAATAGATCACATTCTTGGATTTCTGGTGGAGACCATTTCTTGGTAAAAAATCCGTAGGTGTTAGCCCTCGGTATTATTGAAAATGGTCGTTCATGGCTATATTCGACAAAAATGGGGGTTGTGTGGCCATTGATCATCGACCAGAGGCTCGTACACCTCACCCCACATATGTTTCCTTGCCATAGATCACATTCTTGGATTTCTAGTGGAGACGATTTCTTGGACAAAAATCCGTAGGTGTTAGCCTTCAGTATTATTGAAAATGGTCGTTCATGGCTATTTTCGACAAAAATGGGGGTTGTGCGGCCATTGATCATTGACCAGAGGCTCATACACCTCACCCCACATATGTTTCCTTTCCATAGATCACATTCTTGGATTTATGTTTGAGACCATTTCTTGGTCAAAAATCCATAGGTGTTAGCCTTCAGTGTCCTTGAAATGGTCGTTCATGGCTATTTTCGACAAAAATGGGGGTTGTGTGGCCATTGATCATCGACCAGGCGCTCGAATACTTCACCCCACATATGTTTTCTTGTCATAGATCACATTCTTGGATTTCTGGTGGAGACCATTTCTTGGTCAAAAATCCGTAGGTGTTAGCCTTCGGTATTATTGAAAATGGTCGTTCATCGCTATTTTCAACAAAAATGGGGTTGTGTGGCCATTTATCATCGACCAGAGGTTCATACACCTCACCCCACATATGTTTCCTTGCCATAGATCATATTATTGGATTTCTGGAGGTGACCATTTCTTGGTCAAAAATCCGTAGGTGTTAGCCTTCGGTATTATTGAAAATGGTCGTTCATGGCTATTTTCGACAAAAATGGGGGTTGTGTTGCCATTGATCATCGACCAGAGGCTCATACACCTCACCCCACATATGTTTGCTTGCCATAGATCGTATTCTTGAATTTCAAGTGCAGACCATTTCGTGGTAAAAAATCCGTAGGTGTTAGCCTTCGGTATTATTCAAAATGGCCGTTCATGGCTATTTTCGACAAAAATGGGGGTTGTGTTGCCATTGATCATCGACCAGAGGCCCGTACACCTCACCCCACATATGTTTCCTTACCATAGATCGCATTCTTGGATTTCTAGTGGAGACCATTTCTGGGTCAAAAATCCGTAGGTGTTAGCCTTCGGTATTATTGAAAATGGTCGTTCATGTCTATTTTCGACAAAAATGGGGGTTGTGTGGCCATTGATCATCGACCAGAGGCTCGTACACCTCACCCCACATATGTTTCCTTTCCATAGATCACATTCTTGGATTTCTAATGGAGACCATTTCTTGGTCAAAAATCCGTAGGTGTTAGCCCTCGGTATTATTGAAAATGGTCGTTCATGGCTATTTTTGACAAAAATGGGGATTGTGTGGCCATTGATCATCGACCAGAGGCTCGTACACCTCACCCCACATATGTTTCCTTGCCATAGATCACATTCTTGGATTTCTGGTGGAGACGATTTCTTGGTCAAAAATCCATAGGTGTTAGCCTTCGGTATTATTGAAAATTGTCATCAATGGCTATTTTCGACAAAAATGGGGGTTGTGTTGCCATTGATCATCGACCATTGGCTTGTACACCTCACCCCCACATATGTTTCCTTGCTATAGATCACATTCTTGGATTTTTAGTGGAGACCCTTTCTTGGTCAAAAATCCATAGGTGTTAGCCTTCAGTATTCTTGAAAATGTTCATTAATGGCTATTTTCGACAAAAAATGGGGGTTGTGCGACCATTGATCATCGACCAAAGGCTAGTACACCTGACCCCACATATGTTTCCTTGCCATAGACCACATTCTTGGATTTCTAGTGGAGACGATTTCTTGGACAAAAATCTGTAGGTGTTAGCCTTCGATATTATTGAAAATTGTCGTTCATGGCTATTTTCAATAAAAATGGGGGTTGTGTGGCCATTGATCATCGACCAGAGGCTCATACACCTCACCCCACATATGTTTCCTTTCCATAGATTACATTCTTGGATTTATGGTGGAGACCATTTCTTGGTCAAAAATCCGTAGGTGTTAGCCTTCAGTGTCCTTGAAAATGGTCGTTCATGGCTATTTTCGACATAAATGGGGGTTGTGTGGCAATTGATCATCTAACAGACGCTCGAACACTTCACCCCACATATGTTTTCTTGTCATAGATCACATTCTTGGATTTCTGGAGGAGACCATTTCTAGGTCAAAAATCCGTAGGTGTTAGCCTTCGGTATTTATTGAAAATGGTCGTTCATGGCTATTTTCGACAAAAATGGGGTTGTGTGGCCATTTATCATCGACTAGAGGTTCATACACCTCACCCCACATTTGTTTCCTTGCCATAGATCATACTCTTGGATTTCTGGAGGAGACCATTTCTTGGTCAAAAATCCGTAGGTGTTAGCCTTCGGTATTATTGAAAATGGCCGTTCATGGCTATTTTCGACAAAAATGGGGTTGTGTTGCCATTGATCATCGACCAAAGGCTCAAACACCTCACCCCACATATGTTTCCTTGCCATAGATCGTATTCTTGGATTTCTAGTGGAGACCATTTCTTGGTCAAAAGTCCGTAGGTGTTAGCCTTCGGTATTATTCAAAATGGCCGTTCATGGCTATTTTCGACAAAAATGGGGGTTGTGTTGCCATTGATCATCGACTAGAGGCCCGTACACCTCACCCCACATATGTTTCCTTGCCATAGATCACATTCTTGGATTTCTAGTGGAGACCATTTCTTGGTCAAAAATCCATATGTGTTAGCCTTCGATATTATTGAAAATGGTCGTTCATGGCTATTTTCGACAAAAATGGGGGTTGTGTGGCCATTGATCATCGACCAATGGCTCGTACACCTCACCCCACATATGTTTCCTTTCCATAGATCACATTCTTGGATTTCTGGTCGAGACCATTTCTTGGTCAAAAATCCGTAGGTGTTAGCCCTAGGTATTATTGAAAATGGTCGTTCATGGCTATTTTCGACAAAAATGGGGGTTGTGTGGCCATTAATCATCGACCAAGGGCTCGTACACCTCACCCCACATATGTTTCCTTGCCATAGATCACATTCTTGGATTTTTGGTGGAGACGATTTCTTGGTCAAAAATCCGTAGGTGTTAGCCTTCGATATTATTAAAATGGTCGTTCATGGCTATTTTTGACAAAAATTGGGTTGTGTGGCCATTGATCATCGACCAGAGGCTCATACACCTCACCCCACATATGTTTCCTTGCCATAGATCACATTCTAGGATTTCTGGTGGATACAATTTCTTGGGCAAAAATCCGTACGTGTTAACCTTCGGTATTATTGAAAATGTTGATTAATGGCTATTTTCAACAAAAAATGGGGGTTGTGTGGCCATTGATCATCGACCAGAGGCTAGTACACCTCACCCGACATATGTTTTGTTGCCATAGTTCACATTCTTGGATTTATGGTGGAGACTATTTCTAGGTCAAAAATTCGTAGGTGATAGCATTCAGTGTCATTGAAAATGGTCGTTCATGGCTATTTTCGACATAAATGGGGGTTGTGTGGCCATTGATCGTCGACCAGAGGCTCATACACCTCACCCCACATATATTTCCTTGCCATAGATCACATTCTTGGATTTATGGTGGAGACCATTTCTTAGTCAAAAATCCTTAGGTGTTAGCCTTCGGTATTATTGAAAATGGCCGTTCATGGCTATTTTCGACAAAAATGGGGTTGTGTTGCCATTGATCATCGACCAAAGGCTCAAACACCTCACCCCACATATGTTTCCTTGCCATAGATCGTATTCTTGGATTTCTAGTGGAGACCATTTCTTGGTCAAAAGTCCGTAGGTGTTAGCCTTTGGTATTATTCAAAATGGTCGTTCATGGCTATTTTCGACAAAAATGGGGGTTGTGTTGCCATTGATCATCGACTAGAGGCCCGTACACCTCACCCCACATATGTTTCCTTGCCATAGATCACATTCTTGGATTTCTAGTGGAGACCATTTCTTGGTCAAAAATCCATATGTGTTAGCCTTCGATATTATTGAAAATGGTCGTTCATGGCTATTTTCGACAAAAATGGGGGTTGTGTGGACATTGATCATCGACCAATGGCTCGTACACCTCACCCCACATATGTTTCCTTTCCATAGATCACATTCTTGGATTTCTGGTCGAGACCATTTCTTGGTCAAAAATCCGTATGTGTTAGCCCTAGGTATTATTGAAAATGGTCGTTCATGGCTATTTTCGACAAAAATGGGGGTTGTGTGGCCATTAATCATCGACCAAGGGCTCGTACACCTCACCTCACATATGTTTCCTTGCCATAGATCACATTCTTGGATTTCTGGTGGAGACGATTTCTTGGTCAAAAATCCGTAGGTGTTAGCCTTCGATATTATTAAAATGGTCGTTCATGGCTATTTTTGACAAAAATTGGGTTGTGTGGCCATTGATCATCGACCAGAGGCTCATACACCTCACCCCACATATGTTTCCTTGCCATATATCACATTCTTGGATTTCTGGTGGATACAATTTCTTGGGCAAAAATCCGCACGTGTTAACCTTCGGTATTATTGAAAATGTTGATTAATGGCTATTTTCAACAAAAAATGGGGGTTATGTGGCCATTGATCATCGACCAGAGGCTAGTACACCTCACCCAACATATGTTTTGTTGCCATAGATCACATTCTTCGATTTATGGTGGAGACTATTTCTAGGTCAAAAATTCGTAGGTGATAGCATTCAGTGTCATTGAAAATGGTCGTTCATGGCTATTTTCGACAAAAATGGGGGTTGTGTGGCCATTGATCGTCGACCAGAGGCTCGTACACCTCACCCCACATATATTTCCTTGCCATAGATCACATTCTTGGATTTATGGTGGAGACCATTTCTTAGTCAAAAATCCGTAGGTGTTAGCCTTCGGTATTATTGAAAATGGTCGTCCATGGCTATTTTCGACAAAAATGGGGTTTGTGTGGCCATAAATCATCGACCTGAGGCTCGTACACCTCACCCCACATATTTTTCCTTGTCATAGATCACATTCTTGGATTTTTGGTGGAGACCATTTCTTGGGCAAAAATCCGATCACATTCTTGGATCTATGGTGGAGACCATTTCTTGGTCAAAAATCCGTAGGTGTTAGCCTTTAGTGTCATTGAATATGGTCGTTCATGGCTATTTTTGACAAAAATGGGGGTTGTGTGGCCATTGATCATTGACTAGAGGCTCGTACACCTCACCCCACATATGTTTCCTTGCCATAGATCACATTCTTGGATTTATGGTGGAGACTATTTCTTGGTCAAAAATTCGTAGGTGTTAGCCTTCAGTGTCAATGAAAATGGTCGTTCATGGCTATTTTCGACAAAAATGGGGGTTGTGTGGCCATTGATCGTCGACTAGAGGCTCGTACACCTCACCCCACATATGTTTCCTTGCCAAAGATCACATTCTTGGATTTATGGTGGAGACCATTTCTTGGTCAAAAATTCGTAGGTGTTAGCCTTCGGTATTATTGAAAATGGTCGTTCATGGCCATTTTCGACAAAAATGGGGGTTGTGTGGCCATTGATCATCGACCAGAGGCTCGTACACCTCACCCCACATATGTTTCGTTGCCATAGATCACATTCTTGGATTTATGGTGGAGAGCATTTCTTGGTCAAAAATCCGTAGGTGTTAGCCTTCGATATTATTGAAAATGGTCGTTCATGGCTATTTTCGACAAAAATGGGGGTTGTGTGGCCATTGATCATCGACCATTGGCTCGTACACCTCACCCGACATATGTTTCCTTGCTATAGATCACATTCTTGGATTTTTGGTGGAGACCCTTTCTTGGTAAAAAATCCGTAGGTGTTAGCCTTCGGTATTACTGAAAATGGTCGTCCATGGCTATTTTCGACAAAAATGGGGGTTGTGTTGCCATTGATCATTGACCAGAGGCTCGTACACCTCACCCCACATATGTTTCCTTGCCATAGATCACATTCTTGGATTTCTGGTGGAGACCATTTCTTGGTAAAAAATCTGTAGCTGTTATCATTCGGTATTACTGAAAATGGTCGTTCATGGCTATTTTCGACAAAAATTAGGGTTGTGTGGCCATTGATCATCGGCCAAAGGATCGTACACCTCAGCCCACATATGTTTCCTTTCCATAGATCACTTTCTTGGATTCCTCGTGGAAACCATTTCTTGGTCAAAAATCCGTACGTATTATGCTTCGGTATTATTGAAAATGGTCGTTCATGGCTATTTTCGACAAAAATGGGGGTTGTGTGGCCATTGATCATCGACCAAAGGCTCATACACCTTACCCCGCATATGTTTCCTTGCCATATATCACATTCTTGGATTTCTGGTGGAGACGATTTCTTGGTCAAAAATCCGTAGGTGTTAGCCTTCTGAATTATTGAAAATGGTCGTTCATGGCTTTTTTCGACAAAAATGGGGGTTGTGTGGCCATTGATCATCGACCAGAGGCTCGTACACCCCACCCCACATATGTTTCCTTGCCATAGATCATATTCTTGGATTTCTGGTGCAGACCATTTCTTGGTCAAAAATCCGTAGGTGTTAGCCTTCAGTGTCCTTGAAAATGGTCGTTCATGGCTATTTTCGACAAAAATGGGGGTTGTGTGGCCATTGATCATCGACCAGAGGCACGAACACTTCACCCCACATATGTTTTCTTGCCATAGATCACATTCTTGGATTTCTGGTGGAGACCATTTCTTGGTCAAAAATTCGTAGGTGTTAGCCTTCGGTATTATTGAAAATGGTCGTTCATAGCTATTTTTGACCAAGAAATGGTCTCCACCATAAATCCAAGAATGTGATCTTTGGCAAGGAAACATATGTGGGGTGAGGTGTACGAGCCTCTGGTCGACGATCAATCGCCACACAACCCCCATTTTTGTCGAAAATAGCCACGAACGACCATTTTCAATGACACTGAAAGCTAACACCTACGAATTTTTGACCAAGAAATGGTCTCCACCATAAATCCAAGAATGTGATCTATGGCAAAGAAACATATGTGGGGTGAGGTGTACGAGCCTCTGGTCGATGATCAATGGCTACACAAACCCCATTTTTGTCGAAAATAGCCATGGACGACCATTTTCAATATTACCGAAGGCTAACACCTACGGATTTTTGACTAAGAAATGGTCTCCACCAAAAATCCAAGAATGTGATCTATGGCAAGGAAATATATGTGGGGTGAGGTGTATCAGTCTCTGGTCGACGATCAATGGCCACACAACCCCCATTTTTGTCGAAAATAGCCATGAACGACCATTTTCAATGACACTGAATGCTATCACCTACGAATTTTTGACCAAGAAATAGTCTCCACCATAAATCCAAGAATGTGATCTATGGCAACAAAACATATGTCGGGTGAGGTGTACTAGCCTCTGGTCGATGATCAATGGCCACACAACCCCCATTTTTTGTTGAAAATAGCCATTAATGAACATTTTCAATAATACCGAACGTTAACACGTACGGATTTTTGCCCAAGAAATTGTATCCACCAGAAATCCAAGAATGTGTTTTATGGCAAGGAAACATATGTGGGGTGAGGGGTACGAGCCTCTGGTCGATGATCAATGGCCACACAACCCAATTTTTGTCAAAAATAGCCATGAACGACCATTTTAATAATATCGAAGGCTAACAACTACGGATTTTGACCAAGAAATCATCTCCACCAGAAATCCAAGAATGTGATATATGGCAAGGAAACATATGTGGGGTGAGGAGTACGAGCCCTTGGTCAACGATCAATGGCCACACAACCCCCATTTTTGTCGAAAATAGCCATGAACGACCATTTTCAATAATACCTAGGGCTAACACCTACAGATTTTTGACCAAGAAATGGTCTCGACCAGAAATCCAAGAATGTGATCTATGGAAAGGAAACATATGTGCGGTGAGGTGTATGAGCCTTTGGTCGATGATCAATGGCCACACAACCCCCATTTTTGTCGAAAATAGCCATGAACGACCATTTTCAATATTATCGAAGGCTAACACCTATGGATTTTTTACCAAGAAATGGTCTCCACTAGAAATCCAAGAATGTGATCTATGCAAGGAAACATATGTGGGGTGAGGTGTACGGGCCTCTGGTCGATGATCAATGGCAACACAACCCCCATTTTGTCGAAAATAGCCATGAACGGCCATTTTGAATAATACCGAAGGCTAACACCTACGGATTTTTGACCAAGAAATGGTCTCCACTAGAAATCCAAGAATACGATCTATGGCAAGGAAACATATGTGGGGTGAGGTGTACGAGCCTCTGGTCGATGATCAATGGCAACACAACCCCATTTTTGTCGAAAATAGCCATGAACGGCCATTTTCAATAATACCGAGGGCTAACACCTTCAAATTTTTGACCAAGAAATGGTCTCCTCCAAAAATCCAAGAGTATGATCTATGGCAAGAAAACATATATGGGGTGAGATGTATGAACCTCTAGTCGATGATAAATGGCCACACAATCCCATTTTTGTCGAAAATAGCCATGAACGATCATTTTCAATAAATATCGAAGGCTAACACCTACAGATTTTTGACCAAGAAATGGTCTCCGCCAGAAATCCAAGAATGTGATCTATGACAAGAAAACATATGTGGGGTGAAGTGTTCGAGCATCTGGTCGATGATCAATTGCCACACAACCCCCATTTTTGTCGAAAATAGCCATGGACGACCATTTTCAAGGACACTAAAGGCTAACACCTACGGATTTTTGACCAAGAAATGGTCTCGACCATAAATCCAAGAATGTGATCTATGGAAAGGAAACATATGTGGGGTGAGGTGTATGAGCCTCTGGTCGATGATCAATGGCCACACAACCCCCATTTTTATTGAAAATAGCCATGAACGACAATTTTCAATAATATCGAAGGCTAACACCTACAGATTTTTGTCCAAGAAATCATCTCCACCAGAAATCCAAGAATGTGATCTATAGCAAGGAAACATATGTTGGGTGATGTCCACGAGCCTCTTGTTGATGATCAATGGCCACACAACCCCATTTTTGTCGAAAATAGCCATGAACGACAATTTTCAATAATACCGAAGGCTAACACCTACGGATTTTTGACCAAGAAATCGTCTCCACCAGAAATCCAAGAATGTGATCTATGGCAAGGAAACATATGTGGGGTGAGGTGTACGAGCCTCTCGTCGATGATCAATGGCCACACAATCCCCATTTTTGTCGAAAATATCCATGAACGACCATTTTCATTAATACCGAGGGCTAACACCTACGGATTTTTGACCAAGAAATGGTCTCCACCAGAAATCCAAGAATGTGATCTATGGAAAGGAAACATATGTGGGGTGAGGTGTATGAGCCTCTGGTCGATGATCAATGGCCACACAACCCCCATTTTTGCCGAAAATAGACATGAACGACCATTTTCAATAATACCGAAGGCTAACACCTACGGATTTTTGACCCAGAAATGGTCTCCACTAGAAATCCAAGAATGCGATCTATGGCAAGGAAACATATGTGGGGTGAGGTGTACGGGCCTCTGGTCGATGATCAATGGCAACACAACCCCCATTTTTGTCGAAAATAGCCATGAACGGCCATTTTGAATAATACCGAAGGCTAACACCTACGGATTTTTGACCACGAAATGGTCTGCACTTGAAATCCAAGAATACGATCTATGCCAAGCAAACATATGTGGGGTGAGGTGTACGAGCCTCTGGTCGATGATCAATGGCAACACAACCCCCATTTTTGTCGAAAATAGCCATGAACGACCAATTTCAATAATATTGAAGGCTAACACCTACGGATTTTTGACCAAGAAATGGTCACCTCCAGAAATCCAATAATATGATCTATGGCAAGGAAACATATGTGGGGTGAGGTGTATGAACCTCTGGTCGATGATAAATGGCCACACAACCCCATTTTTGTCGAAAATAGCCATGAACGACCATTTTCAATAATACCGAAGGCTAACACCTACGGATTTTTGACCAAGAAATGGTCTCCACTAGAAATCCAAGAATGTGATCTATGACAAGAAAACATATGTGGGGTGAAGTGTTCGAGCGTCTGGTCGACGATCAATGGCCACACAACCCCCATTTTTGTCGAAAATAGCCATGAACGACCATTTTCAATGACACTGAATGCTATCACCTACGAATTTTTGACCAAGAAATAGTCTTCACCATAAATCCAAGAATGTGATCTATGGCAACAAAACATATGTCGGGTGAGGTGTACTAGCCTCTGGTCGATGATCAATGGCCACACAACCCCCATTTTTTGTTGAAAATAGCCATTAATGAACATTTTCAATAATACCGAAGGTTAACACCTACGAATTTTTGCCCAAGAAATTGTATCCACCAGAAATCCAAGAATGTGTTTTATGGCAAGGAAACATATGTGGGGTGAGGTGTACGAGCCTCTGGTCGATGATCAATGGCCACACAACCCAATTTTTGTCAAAAATAGCCATGAACGACCATTTTAATAATATCGAAGGCTAACAACTACGGATTTTTGACCAAGAAATCGTCTCCACCAGAAATCCAAGAATGTGATATATGGCAAGGAAACATATGTGGTGTGAGGTGTATGAGCCCTTGGTCGATGATCAATGGCCACACAACCCCCATTTTTGTCGAAAATAGCCATGAACGACCATTTTCAATAATACCTAGGGCTAACACCTACGGATTTTTGACCAAGAAATGGTCTAGACCAGAAATCCAAGAATGTGATCTATGCAAAGGAAACATATGTGGGGTGAGGTGTACGAGCCTCTGGTCGATGATCAATGGCCACACAACCCCCATTTTTGCCGAAAATAGCCATGAACGACCATTTTCAATAATATCGAAGGCTAACACCTATGGATTTTTGACCAAGAAATGGTCTCCACTAGAAATCCAAGAATGTGATCTATGGCAAGGAAACATATGTGGGGTGAGGTGTACGGGCCTCTGGTCGATGATCAATGGCAACACAACCCCCATTTTTGTCGAAAATAGCCATGAACGGCCATTTTGAATAATACCGAAGGCTAACACCTACGGATTTTTGACCAAGAAATGGTCTCCACTAGAAATCCAAGAATACTTTCTATGGCAAGGAAACATATGTGGGGTGAGGTGTACGAGCCTCTAGTCGATGATCAATGGCAACACAACCCCATTTTTGTCGAAAATAGCCATGAACGGCCATTTTCAATAATACCGAAGGCTAACACCTACGAATTTTTGACCAAGAAATGGTCTCCTCCAAAAATCCAAGAGTATGATCTATGACAAGAAAACATATATGGGGTGAGATGTATGAACCTCTGGTCGATGATAAATGGCCACACAACCCCATTTTTTGTCGAAAATAGCCATGAACGACCATTTTCAATAAATATCGAAGGCTAACACCTACGGATTTTTGACCAAGAAATGGTCTCCACCAGAAATCCAAGAATGTGATCTATGACAAGAAAACATATGTGGCGTGAGTTGTATGAGCCTCTGGTCGATGATCAATTGCCACACAACACCCATTTTTGTCGAAAATAGCCATGAACGACCATTTTCAATGACACTGAAGGCTAACACCTACGGATTTGACCAAGAAATGGTCTCCACCATAAATCCAAGAATGTGATCTATGGAAAGGAAACATATGTGGCGTGAGTTGTATGAGCCTCTGGTCGATGATCAATGGCCACACAACCACCATTTTTATTGAAAATAGCCATGAACGATAATTTTCAATAATATCGAAGGCTAACACCTACAGATTTTTGTCCAAGAAATCATCTCCACCAGAAATCCAAGAATGTGATCTATAGCAAGGAAACATATGTTGGGTGAGGTGTACGAGCCTCTGGTCGATGATCAATGGCCACACAACCCCATTTTTGTCGAAAATAGCCATGAACGACAATTTTCAATAATACCGAAGGCTAACACCTACGGATTTTTTACCAAGAAATCGTCTCCACCAGAAATCCAAGAATGTGATCTATGGCAAGGAAACATATGTGGGGTGAGGTGTACGAGCCTCTCGACGATGATCAATGGCCACACAATCCCCATTTTTGTCGAAAATATCCATGAACGACCATTTTCAATAATACCGAGGACTAACACCTACGGATTTTTTACCAAGAAATGGTCTCCACCAGAAATCCAAGAATGTGATCTATGGAAAGGAAACATATGTGGGGTGAGGTGTATGAGCCTCTGGTCGATGATCAATGGCCACACAACCCCCATTTTTTGTCGAAAATACACATGAACGACCATTTTAAATAATACCGAAGGCTAACACCTATGGATTTTTGACCCAGAAATGGTCTCCACTAGAAATCCAAGAATGTGATCTTTGGCAAGGAAACATATGTGGGGTGAGGTGTACGGGCCTCTGGTCGATGATCAATGGCAACACAACCCCCATTTTTGTCGAAAATAGCCATGAACGGCCATTTTGAATAATACCGAAGGCTAACACCTACGGATTTTTGACCATGAAATGGTCTGCACTTGAAATCCAAGAATACGATCTATGGCAAGCAAACATATGTGGGGTGAGGTGTACGAGCCTCTGGTCGATGATCAATGGCAACACAACCCCCATTTTTGTCCAAAATAGCCATGAACGACCATTTTCAATAATACCGAAGGCTAACACCTACGGATTTTTGACCAAGAAATGGTCACCTCCAGAAATCCAATAATATGATCTATGGCAAGGAAACATATGTGGGGTGAGGTGTATGAACCTCTGGTCGATGATAAATGGCCACACAACCCCATTTTTGTCGAAAATAGCCATGAACGACCATTTTCAATAATACCGAAGGCTAACACCTACGGATTTTTGACCAAGAAATGGTCTCCACCAGAAATACAAGAATGTGATCTATGACAAGAAAACATATGTGGGGTGAAGTGTTCGAGCGTCTGGTCGATGATCAATGGCCACACAACCCCCATTTTTGTCGAAATTAGCCATGAACGACCATTTTCAAGGACACTAAAGGCTAACACCTATGGATTTTTTACCATGAAATGGTCTCCACCATAAATCCAAGAATGTGATCTATGGAAAGGAAACATATGTGGGGTGAGGTGTATGAGCCTCTGGTCAATGATCTATGGCCGCACAACCCCCATTTTTGTCGAAAATAGCCATGAACGACCATTTTCAATAATACCGAAGGCTAACACCTACGGATTTTTATCCAAGAAATCGTGTCCACTAGAAATCCAAGAATGTGATCTATGGCAAGGAAACATATGTGGGGTGAGGTGTACGAGCCTCTCGACGATGATCAATGGCCACACAATCCCCATTTTTGTCGAAAATATCCATGAACGACCATTTTCAATAATACCGAGGACTAACACCTACGGATTTTTTACCAAGAAATGGTCTCCACCAGAAATCCAAGAATGTGATCTATGGAAAGGAAACATATGTGGGGTGAGGTGTATGAGCCTCTGGTCGATGATCAATGGCCACACAACCCCCATTTTTTGTCGAAAATACACATGAACGACCATTTTAAATAATACCGAAGGCTAACACCTATGGATTTTTGACCCAGAAATGGTCTCCACTAGAAATCCAAGAATGTGATCTTTGGCAAGGAAACATATGTGGGGTGAGGTGTACGGGCCTCTGGTCGATGATCAATGGCAACACAACCCCCATTTTTGTCGAAAATAGCCATGAACGGCCATTTTGAATAATACCGAAGGCTAACACCTACGGATTTTTGACCATGAAATGGTCTGCACTTGAAATCCAAGAATACGATCTATGGCAAGCAAACATATGTGGGGTGAGGTGTACGAGCCTCTGGTCGATGATCAATGGCAACACAACCCCCATTTTTGTCCAAAATAGCCATGAACGACCATTTTCAATAATACCGAAGGCTAACACCTACGGATTTTTGACCAAGAAATGGTCACCTCCAGAAATCCAATAATATGATCTATGGCAAGGAAACATATGTGGGGTGAGGTGTATGAACCTCTGGTCGATGATAAATGGCCACACAACCCCATTTTTGTCGAAAATAGCCATGAACGACCATTTTCAATAATACCGAAGGCTAACACCTACGGATTTTTGACCAAGAAATGGTCTCCACCAGAAATACAAGAATGTGATCTATGACAAGAAAACATATGTGGGGTGAAGTGTTCGAGCGTCTGGTCGATGATCAATGGCCACACAACCCCCATTTTTGTCGAAATTAGCCATGAACGACCATTTTCAAGGACACTAAAGGCTAACACCTATGGATTTTTTACCATGAAATGGTCTCCACCATAAATCCAAGAATGTGATCTATGGAAAGGAAACATATGTGGGGTGAGGTGTATGAGCCTCTGGTCAATGATCTATGGCCGCACAACCCCCATTTTTGTCGAAAATAGCCATGAACGACCATTTTCAATAATACCGAAGGCTAACACCTACGGATTTTTATCCAAGAAATCGTGTCCACTAGAAATCCAAGAATGTGATCTATGGCAAGGAAACATATGTGGGGTGAGGTGTACGAGCCTCTTGTCGATGATCAATGGCCACACAACCCCCATTTTTGTCGAATATAGCCATGAACGACCATTTTCAATAATACCGAGGGCTAAAACCTACGGATTTTTGACCAAAAATTGTCTCCACCAGAAATCCAAGAATGTGATCTATGGAAAGGAAACACATGTGTGGTGAGGCGTACGAGCCTTTGGTCGATGATCAATGGCCACAAAACCCCCATTTTTGTAGAAAATAGCCATGAACGACCATTTTCAATAATACCGAAGGCTAACACCTACGGATTTTTGACCAAGAAATGGTCTCCACTAGAAATCCAAGAATGCGATCTATGGCAAGGAAACATATGTGGGGTGAGGTGTACGGGCCTCTGGTCGATGATCAATGGCAACACAACCCCCATTTTTGTCGAAAATAGCCGTGAACGGCCATTTTCAATAATACCGAAGGCTAACACCTACGGATTTTTTACCAAGAAATGGTTTCCACTAGAATTCCAAGAATACGATCTATGGAAAGGAAACATGTGTGGGGTGAGGTGTACGAGCCTATGGTCGATGATCAATGGCAACACAACCCCCATTTTTGTCGAAAATAGCCATGAACGGCCATTTTCAATAATACCGAAGGCTAACACCTACGGATTTTTGACCAAGAAATGGTCTCCTCCAGAAATCCAAGAATGTGATCTATGGCAAGAAAACATATGTGGGGTGAATTGTTCGAGCCTCTGGTCGATGATCAATGGCCACACAACCCCCATTTTTGTCGAAAATAGCCATGAACAACCATTTTCAAGGACACTTAAGGCTAACACCTACGTATTTTTGACCAAGAAATGGTCTCCACCATAAATCAAGAATGTGATCTATGGCAAGGAAACATATGTGGGGTGAGGTGTATGAGCCTCTAGTCGATGATCAATGGCCACACAACCCCCATTTTTGTCAAAAATAGCCATGAACGACCATTTTCAATAATACCTAAAGGCTAACACCTACGGATTTTTGACCAAGAAATGGTCTTCACTAGAAATCCAAGAATGTGATCTATGACAAGTAAACATATGTGGGGTGAGGTGTACGAGCCTCTGGTCGATGATCAATGGCCACACAACCCCCATTTTTGTCGAAAATAGCCATGAACGACCATTTTCAAGAAGACCGAAGGCTAACACGTACGGATTTTTGACCAAGAAATGGTCTCCACCAGAAATCCAAGAATGTGATCTATGGCTAGGAAACATATGTGGGGTGAGGTGTACAAGCCTATGGTTGATGATCAATGGCCACACAACCCCCATTTTGTTGAAAATAGCCATGAACGACCATTTTCAATAATACCGAAGGTTAACACGGACGGATTTTTGTCCAAGAAATGGTCTCCACCAGAAATCCAAGAATGTGATCTATGGAAAGGAAACATATGTGGGGTGAGGTGTACGAGCCTTTGGTCGATGATAAATCACTACACAACCCCCATTTTTGTCGAAAATAGCCATGAACGACCATTTTCAATAATACCGAAGCCTAACACCTATCGATTTTTTACCAAGAAATGGTCTCCACCAGAAATCCAAGAATGTGATCTAGGGCAAGGAAACATATGTGGGGTGAAGTGTATGAGCCTCTGGTCGATGATCAATGGCCACACAACCCCCATTTATGTCGGAAATAGCCATGAACGACCATTTTCAATAATACCAAAGGCTAACACCTACGGAATTCTGACCAAGAATTCATCTCGACCAGAAATCCAGGAATGTGATATATGGCAAAGAACATATGTGGGGTGAGGTGTACGAGCCTCTGATCGATGATCAATGGCAACGCAACCCCCATTTTTGTCGAAAATAGCCATGAACGACCATTTTCAATAATACCAAAGCATAACACGTACGAATTTTTGACCAAGAAATGATCTCCACGAGAAATCCAAGAATGTGATCTATGGCAAGGAAACATATGTGGGTGAGGTGTACGAGCCTTTAGTCGATGATCAATGGCCACACAACCCCCATTTTTGTCAAAAATAGCTATGGCAAGGAAACATATGTGGGGTGAGGTGTACGAGCCTATGGTCGATGATCAATGGCAACACAACCCCCATTTTTGTCGAAAATTGCCATGAACGGCCATTTTCAATAATACTGAAGGCTAACACCTACGGATTTTTGACCAAGAAATGGTCTCCACTAGAAATCCAAAAATACGATCTATGGCAAGGAAACATATGTGGGGTGAGGTGTACGAGCCTATGGTCGATGATCAATGGCAACACAACCCCCATTTTTGTCGAAAATAGCCATGAAAACGGCCATTTTCAATAACACCGAAGGCTAACACCTACGGATGTTTGACCAAGAAATGGTCTGCAGCAGAAATCCAAGAATATGATCTATGCAATGAAACATATGTGGGGTGAGGTGTACGAACCTCTGGTCGATGATAAATGGCCACACAACCCCATTTTTGTCGAAAATAGCCATGAACGACCATTTTCAATAATACCGAAGGCTAACACCTACGGATTTTTGACCAAGAAATGGTCTCCTCCAGAAATCCAAGAATGTGATCTATGGCAAGAAAACATATATGGGGTGAATTGTTCAAGCCTCTCGTCGATGATCAATGGCCACACAACCCCCATTTTTGTCGAAAATAGCCATGAACAACCATTTTCAAGGACACTGAAGGCTAACAACTGCGTATTTTTGACCAAGAAATGGTCTCCACCATAAATCAAGAGTGTGATCTATGGCAAGGAAACATATGTGGGGTGAGGTGTATGAGCCTCTGGTCGATGATCAATGGACACACAACCCCCATTTTTGTCGAAAATAGCCATGAACGACCATTTTCAATAATACCGAAGGCTAACACCTACGAATTTTAGACCAAGAAATGGTCTACACTAGAAATCCAAGAATGTGATCTATGGCAAGTAAACATATGTGGGGTGAGGTGTACGAGCCTCTGGTCGATGATCAATGGCCACACAACCCCCATTTTTTTCGAAAATAGCCATGAACGACCATTTTTAAGAAGACCGAAGGCTAACATGTATGGATTTTTGACCAAGAAATGGTCTCCACCAGGAATCCAAGAATGTGATCTATGGCTAGGAAGCATATGTGGGGTGAGGTGTACAAGTCTCTGGTTGATGATCAATGGCCACACAACCCCCATTTTGTTGAAAATAGCCATGAACGACCATTTTCAATAATACCGAAGGTTAACACGGACGGATTTTTGTCCAAGAAATGTTCTCCACTAGAAATTCAAGAATGTGATCTATGGAAAGGAAACATATGTGGGGTGAGGTGTACGAGCCTTTGGTCGATGATAAATCGCTACACAACCCCCATTTTTGTCGAAAATAGCCATGAACGACATTTTCAATAATACCGAAGGCAAACACCTATTGATTTTTTACCAAGAAATGGTCTCCACCAGAAATCCAAGAATGTGATCTAGGGCAAGGAAACATATGTGGGGTGAGGTGTACGAGCCTCTGGTCGATGATCAATGGCCACACAACCCCCATTTATGTCAGAAATAGCCATGAACGACCATTTTCAATAATACCGAAGGCTAACACCTACGGATTTTGACCAAGAAATCATCTCCACCAGAAATCCAAGAATGTGATATATGGCAAGGAACATATGTGGGGTGAGGTGTACGAGCCTCTGGTCGATGATCAATGGCCACACAACCCCATTTTTGTCGAAAATAGCCATGAACGACCATTTTCAATAATACCGAAGCATAACACGTACGAATTTTTGACCAAGAAATGGTCTCCACGAGAAATCCAAGAATGTGATCTATGGCAAGGAAACATATGTGGGGTGAGGTGTACGAGCCTTTGGTCGATGATCAATGGCCACACAACCCCCATTTTTGTCAAAAATAGCCATGAACAACCATTTTCAGTAATACCGAAGTCTAACACCTACGGATTTTTGACTAAGAAATGGTCTCCACCAGAAATCCAAGAATGCGATCTATGGCAAGGAAACATATGTGGGGTGAGGTGTACGAGCCTCTGGTCGATGATCAATGGCAACACAACCACCATTTTTGTCAAAAATAGCCATGAACGACCATTTTCAATAATACCGAAGGCTAACACCTACGGATTTTTGACCAAGAAATGGTCTCCACCAGAAATCCAAGAATGTGATCTATGACAAGGAAACATATGTGGGGTGAGGTGTACGAGCCTCTCGTCGATGATCAATGGCCACACAACCCCCATTTTTTTCGAAAATAGCCATGAACGACCATTTTCAATAATACCGAAGGCTAACACCTACGGATTTTTGACCAAGAAATGGTCCCCACCAGAAATCCAAGAACGTCATCTATGGCAAGGAAACATATGTGGGGCGAGGTGTATGAGCCTCTGGTCGATGATCAATGGCCACAGAACCCCCATTTTGTCGAAAATAGCCATGAACGACCATTTTCAATAATACCGAAGGCTAACACGTACGAATTTTTGACCAAGAAATGGACTCCACCAAAAATCCAAGAATATGATCTATGGCAAGGAAACATATGTGGGTGAGGTGTACGAGCCTCTGGTCGATGATCAATGGCCACACAACCTCCTTTTTGTCGAAAATAGCCATGAACAACCATTTTCAATAATACCGAAGGCTAACACGTACGAATTTTTGACCAAGAAATGGTCTCCACCAGAAATCCAAGAATGTGATCTATGGCAAGGAAACATATGTGGGGTGATGTATACGAGCCTCTGGTCGATGATAAATGGCCACACAACCCCCATTTTTGTTGAAAATAGCCATGAACGACCATTTTCAATAATACCGAAGGCTAACACCTACGGATTTTTTACAAACAAATGGTCTCCACCAAGAATCCAAGAATGTGGTCTATGGCAAGGAAACATATGTGGGGTGAGGTGTATGAGCCTTTGGTCGATGATCAATGGCCACACAACCCCCATTTTTGTCGAAAATAGCCATGAACGACCATTTTCAATAATACCGAAGGCTAAGACGTACGGATTTTTGACCAAGAAATGGTCTCCACCAGAAATCCAAGAATGTGATCTATTGCAAGGAAACATATGTGGGGTGAGGTGTACGAGCCTCTGGTCGATGATCAATGGCCAGACAACCCCCATTTTTGTCGAAAATAACCATGAATTACCATTTTCAATAATACAGAAGGCTAACACGTACGGATTTTTGACCAAGAAATGGTCTCCACAAGAAATCCAAGAATGTGATATATGGCAATGAAACATATGTGTGGTGAGGTGTACGAGCCTCTGGTCGATGATAAATGGCCACACAACCCCCATTTTAGTCGAAAATAGCCGTGAACGACCATTTTCAATGACACTAAAGGCTAACACCTATGGATTTTTGACCAAGAAATGGTCTCCACCATAAATAAAAGAATGTGATCTATGGCAAGGAAACATATGTGTAGTGAGGTGTATGAGCCTCTGGTCGAAGATCAATGGCCACACAACCCCCATTTTTGTCGAAAATAGCCATGAATGACCATTTTCAAAAGTACCGAAGGCTAACACATTCAGATTTTTGCCCAAGAAATGGTCTGCACCAGAAATCCAAGAATGTGATCTATGGCAAGAAACATATGTGGGGTGAGGTGTACGAGCCTTTGGTCAATGATAAATGGCCACACAACCCCCATTTTTTGATGAAAATAGCCATGAACGACCATTTTCAATAATACCAGAGGCTAACACCTACAGATTTTTGACAAACAAATGGTCTCCACCAGAAATCGAAGAATGTGGTCTATGGCAAGGAAACATATGTGGGGTGAAGTGTATCAGCCTCTGGTCGATGATCAATGGCCACATAACCCCCATTTTTGTCGAAAATAGCCATGAACGACCATTTTCAATAATACCGAAGGCTAACACCTACGGATTTTTGACCAAGAAATGGTCTCCACCAGAAATCCAAGAATGTGATCTATGGCAAGAAACATATGTGGGGTGAGGTGTACGAGCCTTTGGTCAATGATAAATGGCCACACAACCCCCATTTTTTGATGAAAATAGCCATGAACGACCATTTTCAATAATACCGAATGGTCTCCACCAAAAATCCAAGAATGTGATCTATGGCAAGAAAACATATGTGGGGTGAATTGTTCAAGCCTCTTGTCGATGATCAATGGCCACACAACCCCCATTTTTGTCGAAAATAGCCATGAACAACCATTTTCAAGGACACTGAAGGCTAACAACTGCGTATTTTTGACCAAGAAATGTTCTCCACCATAAATCAAGAATGTGATCTATGGCAAGGAAACATATGTGGGGTGAGGTGTATGAGCCTCTGATCGATGATCAATGGCCACACAACCCCCATTTTTGTCGAAAATAGCCATGAACGACCATTTTCAATAATTCCGAAGGCTAACACCTATGAATTTTTGACCAAGAAATGGTCTCCACCATAAATCAAGAATGCGATCTATGGCAAGGAAACATATGTGGGGTGAGGTGTATGAGCCTCTGGTCGATGATCAATGGCCACACAACCCCCATTTTTGTCGAAAATAGCCATGAACGACCATTTTCAATAATACCGAAGGCGAACACCTACGAATTTTTGACCAAGAAATGGTCTCCACTAGAAATCCAAGAATGTGATCTATGGCAAGTAAACATATGTGGGGTGAGGTGTACGAGCCTCTGGTCGATGATCAATGGCCAATTTTTGTCGAAAATAGTCATGAACGACCATTTTCAATAATACCGAAGGCTAACACCTACGAATTTTTGACAAAGAAATGGTCTCCACCAGGAATCCAAGAATGTGATCTATGGCAAGGAAACATATGTGGGATGAGGTGTATGAGCCTCTGGTCGATGATCAATGGCCACACAACCCCCATTTTTGTCGAAAATAGCCATGAACGACCATTTTCAATAATACCGAAGGCTAACACATTCGGATTTTTGACCAAGAAATGGTCTCCACCAGAAATCCAAGAATGTGATCTATGGCAAGGAAACATATGTGGGGTGAGGTGTAAGAGCCTCTGGTCGATGATCAATGGCCACACAACCCCCATTTTTATCGAAAATAGCCATGAACGACCATTTTCAATAATACCGAATGCTAACACCTACGGATTTTTGACCAAGAAATGGTCTCCACCAGAAATCCAAGAATATTATCTATGGCAAATAAACATATGTGGGGTGAGGTGTACGAGCCTCTAGTCGATGATCAATGGCCACACAACCCCCATTTTTGTCGAAACTAGCCATGAACTACCATTTTCAATAATACCGAAGGCTAACACGTACGGATTTTTGACCAAGAAATGGTCTCCACGAGAAATCCAAGATTGTGATCTTTGGCAATGAAACATATGTGGGGTGAGGTGTACGAGCCTCTGGTCGAAGATAAATGGCCACACAACCCCCATTTTTGTCGAAAATAGCCATGAACGACCATTTTCAATAATACCGAAGGCTAACACCTACGGTTTTTTGACCAAGAAATGGTCTCCACAAAAAATCCAAGAATGTGATCTATGGCAAGGAAACATATGTGGGTTGAGGTGTACGAGCCTCTGGTCGATGATCAATGCCACACAACCCCCATACTTGTGTGGCCATTGATCATCGACCAGAGGCTCGTACACCTCACCCCACATATGTTTACTTGTCATAGATCACATTCTTGGATTTCTAGTGGAGACCATTTCTTGGTCAAAAATCTGTAGGTGTTAGCCTTCGGTATTATTGAAAATGGTCCTTCATGGCTATTTTCGACAAAAATGAGGGTTGTGTGGCCATTGATCATCGACTAGAGGCTCATACACCTCACCCCACATATGTTTCCTTGCCATAGATCACATTCTTGATTTATGGTGGAGACCATTTCTTGGTCAAAAATACGTAGGTGTTAGCCTTAAGTGTCCTTGAAAATGGTTGTTCATTGCTATTTTCGACAAAAATGGGGGTTGTGTGGCCATTGATCATCGACCAGAGGCTCGAACAATTCACCCCACATATGTTTTCTTGCCATAGATCACATTCTTGGATTTCTGGAGGAGACCATTTCTTGGTCAAAAATCCGTAGGTGTTAGCCTTCGGTATTATTGAAAATGGTCGTTCATGGCTATTTTTGACAAAAATGGGGTTGTGTGGCCATTTATCATCGACCAGAGGTTCGTACACCTCACCCCAGATATGTTTCCTTGCCATAGATCATATTCTTGGATTTCTGCTGCAGACCATTTCTTGGTAAAAAATCCGTAGGTGTTAGCCTTCGGTATTATTGAAAATGGCCGTTCATGGCTATTTTCGAAAAAATGGGGGTTGTGTTGCCATTGATCATCGACCATAGGCTCGTACACCTCACCCCACACATGTTTCCTTTCCATAGATCGTATTCTTGGATTTGTAGTGGCGACCATTTCTTGGTCAAAAATTCGTAGGTGTTAGGCTTCGGTATTATTGAAAATGGCCGTTCATGGCTATTTTTGACAAAAATGGGGGTTGTGTTTCCATTGATCATCGACCAGAGGCCCGTACACCTCACCCCACATATGTTTCCTTGCCATAGATCGCATTCTTGGATTTCTAGTGGAGACCATTTCTTGGTCAAAAATCCGTAGGTGTTAGCCTTCGGTATTATTGAAAATGGTCGTCCATGGCTATTTTCGACAAAAATGGGGGTTGTGTTGCCATTGATCATCAACCAGAGGCTCGTACACCTCACCCCACATATGTTTCCTTGCCATAGATCACATTCTTGGATTGCTGGTGGAGACCATTTCTTGGTAAAAAATCTGTAGGTGTTATCCTTCGGTATTACTGAAAATGGTCATTCATGGCTATTTTCGATAAAAATTGGGGTTGTGTGGCCATTGATCATCGACCAAAGGCTCATACACCTCACCCAACATATGTTTCCTTTCCATAGATCACTTTCTTGGATTTCTCGTGGAAACCATTTCTTGGTCAAAAATCCGTACGTATTATGCTTCGGTATTATTGAAAATGGTCGTTCATGGCTATTTTCGACAAAAATGGGGGTTGTGTGGCCATTGATCATCGACCAAAGGCTCGTACACCTCACCCCGCATATGTTTCCTTGCCATATATCACATTCTTGGATTTCTGGTGGAGACGATTTCTTGGTCAAAAATCCGTAGGTGTTAGCCTTCTGAATTATTGAAAATGGTCGTTCATGGCTTTTTTCGACAAAAATGGGGGTTGTGTGGCCATTGATCATCGACCAGAGGCTCGTACACCCCACCCCACATATGTTTCCTTGCCATAGATCATATTCTTGGATTTCTGGTGCAGACCATTTCTTGGTCAAAAATCCGTAGGTGTTAGCCTTCAGTGTCCTTGAAAATGGTCGTTCATGGCTATTTTCGACAAAAATGGGGGTTGTGTGGGCATTGTTCATCGACCAGAGGCACGAACACTTCACCCCACATATGTTTTCTTGCCATAGATCACATTCTTGGATTTCAGGTGGAGACCATTTCCTGGTCAAAAATTCATAGGTGTTAGCCTTCGGTATTATTGAAAATGGTAGTTCATAGCTATTTTCGACAAAAATGGGGTTGTGTGGCCATTTATCATCGACCAGAGGTTCGTACACCTCACCCCACATATGTTTCCTTGCCATAGATCATATTCTTGGATTTCTGGTGCAGACCATTTCTTGGTCAAAAATCCATAGGTGTTAGCCTTCGGTATTATTGAAAATGGTCGTTCATGGCTATTTTCGACAAAAATGGGGGTTGTGTGGCCATTGATCATCGACTAGAAGCTCATACACCTCACCCCACATATGTTTCGTTGCCATAGATTATATTCTTGGATTTATGGTGGAGACCATTTCTTGGTCAAAAATCCGTAGGTGTTAGCCTTCAGTGTCCTTGAAAATGGTCGTTCATGGCTATTTTCGACAAAAATGGGGGTTGTGTGGCCATTGATCATCGACAAGAGCCTCAAACACTTCACCCCACATATGTTTTCTTGCCATAGATCACATTCTTGGATTTCTGGTGGAGACCATTTCTTGGTCAAAAATCCATTGGTGTTAGCCTTCGGTATTATTGAAAATGGTCGTTCATGGCTATTTTCGACAAAAATGGGGGTTGTGTTCGCAATTGATCATCGACCAGAGGCTCGTACACCTCACCCCACATATGTGTCCTTGCCATAGATCGTGTTCTTGGATTTCTAGTGGAGACCATTTCTTGGTCAAAAATCCGTAGGTGTTAGCCTTCGGTATTATTGAAAATGGCCGTTCATGGCTATTTTCGACAAAAATGGGGGTTGTGTTGCCATTAATCATCGACCAGAGGCTCGTACACCTCACCCCACATATGTTTCCTTGTCATAGATCACATTATTGGATTTCTAGTGGAGACCATTTCTTGGTCAAAAATCCGTAGGTGTTAGCCTTCGGTATTATTGAAAATGGTCGTTCATGGCTATTTTTGACAAAAATGGGGGTTGTGTGGCCATTGATCATCGACCAGAGGCTCGTACACCTCACCCCACATATGTTTCGTTGCCATAGATCACATTCTTGGATTTATGGTGGAGAGCATTTCTTGGTCAAAAATCCGTAGGTGTTAGCCTTCGGTATTATTGAAAATGGTCGTTCATGGCTATTTTCAACAAAAATGGGGGTTATGTGGCCATTGATCATCGACCATTGGCTCGTACACCTCACCCCACATATGTTTCCTTGCTATAGATCACATTCTTGGATTTTTGGTGGAGACCCTTTCTTGGTCAAAAATCCGTAGGTGTTAGCCTTCGGTATTACTGAAAATGGTTGTCCATGGCTATTTTCAACAAAAATGGGGGTTGTGTTGCCATTGATCATCGACCAGAGGCTCGTACACCTCACCCCACATATGTTTCCTTGCCATAGATCACATTCTTGGATTTCTGGTGGAGACCATTTCTTGGTAAAAAAATCTGTAGGTGTTATCCTTCGGTATTACTGAAAATGGTCGTTCATGGCTATTTTCGAAAAAATGGGGGTTGTGTGGCCATTGATCATCGACCAAAGGCTCGTACACCTCACCCCAAATATGTTTCCTTGCCATAGATCACATTCTTGGATTACTCGTGGAAACCATTTTTTGGTCAAAAATCCGTACGTATTATGCTTCGGTATTATTGAAAATGGTCGTTCATGGCTATTTCGACAAAAATGGGGGTTGTGTGACCATTGATCATCGACCAAAGGCTCGTACTCCTCACCCCACATATGTTTCCTTGCCATATATCACATTCTTGGATTTCTGGTGGAGACGATTTCTTGGTCAAAAATCTGTAGGTGTTAGCCTTCTGAATTATTGAAAGTGGTCGTTCATGGCTTTTTTCGACGAAAATGGGGTTTGTGTGGCCATTGATCATCGAACAGAGGCTCGTACACCCCACCCCACATATGTTTCCTTGCCATAGATCATATTTTTGGATTTGTGGTGCAGACCATTTCTTGGTCAAAAATCCGTAGGTGTTAGCCTTCAGTGTCCTTGAAAATGGTCGTTCATGGCTATTTTCGACAAAAATGGGGGTTGTGTGGCCATTGATCATCGACCAGAGGCACGAACACTTCACCCCACATATGTTTTCTTGCCATAGATCACATTCTTGGATTTCTGGTGCAGACCATTTCTTGGACAAAAATTCGTAGGTGTTAGCCTTTGGTATTATTGAAAATGGTGGTTCATTGGTATTTTCGACAAAAATGGGGTTGTGTGGCAATTTATCATCGACCAGAGGTTTGTACACCTCACCCCACATATGTTTCCTTGCCATAGATCACATTCTTGGATTTCTGGTGCAGACCATTTCTTGGTCAAAAATCCATAGGTGTTAGCCTTCAGTATTATTGAAAATGGTCGTTCATGGCTATTTTCGACAAAAATGGGGGTTCTGTGGCCATTGATCATCGACCAGAAGCTCTTACACCTCACCCCACATATGTTTCGTTGCCATAGATCATATTCTTGGATTTATGGTGGAGACCATTTCTTGGTCAAAAATCCGTAGGTGTTAGCCTTCAGTGTCCTTGAAAATGGCCGTTCATGGCTATTTTCGACAAAAATGAGGGTTGTGTGGCCATTGATCATCGACAAGAGGCTCGAACACTTCACCCCACATATGTTTTCTTGCCATAGATCACATTCTTGGTTTTCTGGTGGAGACCATTTCTTGGTCAAAAATCCGTAGGTGTTAGCCTTCGGTATTATTGAAAATGGTCGTTCATGGCTATTTTCGACAAAAAATGGGGGTTGTGTTCGCAATTGATCATCGACCAGAGGCTCGTACACCTCACCCCACATATGTGTCCTTGCCATAGATCGTGTTCTTGGATTTCTAGTGGAGACCATTTCTTGGTCAAAAATCCATAGGTGTTAGCCTTCGGTATTATTGAAAATGGTCGTTCATGGCTATTTTTGACAAAATGGGGGTTGTGTGGCCATTGATTATCGACCAGAGGCTCGTACACCTCACCCCACATATGTTTCGTTGTCATAGATCACATTCTTGGATTTATGGTGGAGAGCATTTCTTGGTCAAAAATCAGTAGGTGTTAGCCTTCGGTAATATTGAAAATGGTCGTTCATGGCTATTTTCGACAAAAATGGGGGTTATGTGGCCATTGATCATCGACCATTGGCTCATACACCTCACCCCACATATGTTTCCTTGTTATAGATCACATTCTTGGATTTTTGGTGGAGACCCTTTCTTGGTCAAAAATCCGTAGGTGTTAGCCTTCGGTATTACTGAAAATGGTTGTCCATGGCTATTTTCGACAAAAATGGGGGTTGTGTTGCCATTGATCATCGACCCGAGGCTCGTACACCTCACCCCACATATGTTTTCTTGCCATAGATCACATTCTTGGATTTCTAGTGGAGACCATTTCTTGGTAAAAAATCCGTAGGTGTTAGCCGTCGGTATTATTGAAAATGGTCGTTCATAGCTATTTTTGACAAAAATGGGGTTGTGTGGCCATTTATCATCGACCAGAGGTTCGTACACCTCACCCCACATATGTTTCCTTGCCATATATCATATTCTCGGATTTCTGGTGCAGACCATTTCTTGGTCAAAAAACCGTAGGTGCTAGCCTTTGGTATTATTGAAAATGGTCGTTCATGGCTATTTTCGACAAAAATGGGGGTTGTGTGGCCATTGATCATCGACCAGACGCTCATACACCTCACCCCACATATGTTTCGTTTCCATAGATCATATTCTTGAATTTATGGTGGAGACCATTTCTTGGTCAAAAATCCGTTGGTGTTAGCCTTCAGTGTCCTTGAAAATGGTCGTTCGTCGCTATTTTTGACAAAAATGGGGGTTGTGTGGCCATTGATCATCGACAAGAGGCTCGAACACGTCACCCCACATATGTTTTCTTGCGATAAATCACATTCTTGGATTTCTGGTGGAGGCCATTTCTTGGTCAAAAATCCGTAGGTGTTAGCCTTCGGTATTATTGAAAATGGTCGTTCATGGCTATTTTCGACAAAAATGGGGGTTGTGTGGCCATTTATCTTCGACCAGAGGCTCGTACACCTCACCCCACATATGTTTCATTGCCATAGATCACAATCTTGGATTTCTTGTGGAGACCATTTCTTGGTAAAAAATCCGTACGTGTTAGCCTTCGGTATTATTGAAAATGGTCGTTCATGGCTAGTTTCGACAAAAATGGGGGTTGTGTGGCCATTGATCATCGACCAGAGGCTCGTACACCTCACCCCACATATGTTTCCTTGCCATAGATAATATTCTTGGATTTCTGGTGGAGACGATTTCCTAGTCAAAAATCCGTAGGTGTTAGCCTTCGTTATTATTGAAAATGGTCGTTCATGGCTATTTTCGACAAAAATGGGGGTTGTGTGGCCATTGATCATCGACCAGAGGCTCGTACACCTCACCCCACATATGTTTCCTTGCCATAGATCACATTCTTGGATTTCTAGTGGAGACCATTTCTTGGTCAAAAATCTGTAGGTGTTAGCCTTCGGTATTATTGAAAATGGTCGTTCATGGCTATTTTCGACAAAAATGGGGGTTGTGTGGCCATTGATCATCGACCAGACGCTCATACACCTCACCCCACATATGTTTAGTTTCCATAGATCATATTCTTGGATTTATGGTGGAGACCATTTCTTGGTCAAAAATCTGTAGGTGTTAGCCTTCAGTGTCCTTGAAAATGATCGTTCATCGCTATTTTTGACAAAAATGGGGGTTGTGTGGCCATTGATCATCGACAAGAGGCTCGAACACGTCACCCCACATATGTTTTCTTGCGATAGATCACATTCTTGGATTTCTGGTGGAGGCCATTTCTTGGTCAAAAATCCGTAGTTGTTAGCCTTCGGTATTATTGAAAATGGTCGTTCATGGCTATTTTCGACAAAAATGGGGGTTGTGTGGCCATTTATCTTCGACCAGAGGCTCGTACACCTCACCCCACATATGTTTCATTGCCATAGATCACAATCTTGGATTTCTCGTGGAGACCATTTCTTGGTCAAAAATCCGTACGTGTTAGCCTTCGGTATTATTGAAAATGGTCGTTCATGGCTAGTTTCGACAAAAATGGGGGTTGTGTGGCCATTGATCATCGACCAGAGGCTCGTACACCTCACCCCACATATGTTTCCTTGCCATAGATAATATTCTTGGATTTCTGGTGGAGACGATTTCCTGGTCAAAAATCCGTAGGTGTTAGCCTTCGGTATTATTGAAAATGGTCGTTCATGGCTATTTTCGACAAAAATGGGGGTTGTGTGGCCATTGATCATCGACCAGAGGCTCGTACACCTCACCCCACATATGTTTCCTTGCCATAGATCACATTCTTGGATTTCTAGCGGAGACCATTTCTTGGTCAAAAATCCGTAGGTGTTAGCCTTCGGTATTATTGAAAATGGTCGTTCATGGCTATTTTCGACAAAAATGGGGGTTGTGTGGCCATTGATCATCGACCAGAGGCTCGTACACCTCATCCCACATATGTTTCCTTGCCTAAGATCACATTCTTGGATTTTTGGTGGAGACGATTTCTTGGTCAAAAATCCGTAGGTGTTAGCCTTCATTATTATTGAAAATGGTCGTTCATGGCTATTTTCGATAAAAATGGGGGTTGTGTGGCCATTGATCATCGACCAAAGGATTGTACACCTCACCCCACATATGTTTCCTTGCTATAGATCACATTCTTGGATTTCTGGTGGAGACGATTTCTTGGGCAAAAATCCGTACGTGTTAACCTTCGGTATTATGGAAATGTTCATTCATGGCTATTTGCGACAAAAAACGGGGGTTGTGTGGCCATTGATCATCGACCAGAGGCTCGTACACCTCACCCCACATATGTTTCGATGTCGTAGATCAGATTCTTGGAATTATGGTGGAGACCATTTTTGGTCAAAAATTCGTAGGTGTTAGCCTTCAGTGTCATTGAACATGGTCGTTCATGGCTATTTTCGACAAAAATGGGGGTTGTGTGGCCATTGATCGTCGACCAGAGGCTCGTACACCTCACCCCACATATGTTTCCTTGCCATAGATCACATTCTTGGATTTATGGTTGAGACCATTTCTTGGTCAAAAATCCATAGGTGTTAGCCTTCGGTATTATTGAAAAAGGTCGTTCATGGCTATTTTCGACAAAAATGGGGGTTGTGTGGCCATTGATCATCGACTAGAGGCTCGTACACCTCACCCTACATATGTTTCCTTCCCATAGATCACATTCTTGGATTTCTGGTGGAGACCATTTCTTGGGCAAAAATCCGATCACATTCTTGGATTTATGGTGGAGACCATTTCTTGGTCAAAAATCCGTAGGTGTTAGCCTTCAGTGTCATTGAATATGGTCATTCATGGCTATTTTTGACAAAAATGGGGGTTGTGTGGCCATTGATCATCGACTAGAGGCTCGCACACCTCACCCCACATATGTTCTGTTGCCATTGATCACATTCTTGGATTTATGGAGGAGACCATTTCTTGGTCAAAAATTCGTAGGTGTTAGCCTTCAGTGTCATTGAAAATGGTCGTTCTTGGCTATTTTTGACAAAAATGGGGGTTGTGTGGCCATTGATCATCAATCAGAGGCTCGTACACCTCACCCCACATATGTTTCCTTGCCAAAGATCACATTCTTGCATTTATGGTGGAGACCATTTCTTGGTCAAAAATCCGTAGGTGTTAGCCTTCGGTATTATTGAAAATGGTCGTTCATGGCTATTTTCGAAAAAATGGGTTGTGTTGCCATTGATCATCGACCAGAGGCTCGTACACCTCACCCCACATATGTTTCCTTTCCATAGATCATATTCTTGGATTTCTAGTGGAGACCATTTCTTGGTCAAAAATCCGTAGGTGTTAGCCTTCGGTATTATTGAAAATGACCGTTCATGGCTATTTTCGACAAAAATGGGGGTTGTGTTGCCATTGATCATCGACCAGAGGCTCGTACACCTCACCCACATATGTTTCCTTGCCATAGATTGCACTCTTGTATTTCTAGTGGAGACCATTTCTTGGTCAAAATTCCGTAGGTGTTAGCCTTCGGTATTATTGAAAATGGTCATTCATGGCTATTTTCGACAAAAATGGGGGTTGTGTGGCCATTGATCATCGACCAGAGGCTCGTACACCTCATCCCACATATGTTTCCTTGCCATAGATAACATTCTTGGATTTTTGGTGGTGACGATTTCTTGGTAAAAAATCCGTAGGTGTTAGCCTTCGGTATTATTGAAAATGGTCATTCATGGCTATTTTCAACAAAAATGGGGGTTGTGTGGCCTTTGATCATCGACCAAAGGCTCGTGCACCTCACCCCACATATGTTTCCTTGCCATAGATCACATTCTTGGATTTCTGGTGGAGACGATTTCTTGGGCAAAAATCCATACGTGTTAACCTTCGGTATTATTGAAAATGTTCATTCATGGCTATTTTCGACAAAAAATGGGGGTTGTGTGGCCATTGATCATCGACCAGGGGCTCGTACACCTCACCCCACATATATTTTGTTACCATAGATCAGATTCTTGGAATTATGGTGGAGACCATTTTTGGTCAAAAATTCGTAGGTGTTAGCCTTCAGTGTCATTGAAAATGGTCGTTCATAGCTATTTTCGACAAAAATGGGGGTTGTGTGGCCATTGATCGTCGACTATAGGCTCGTACACCTCACCCCACATATGTTTCCTTGCCATAGACCACATTCTTGTATTTATGGTGGAGACCTTTTCTTGGTCAAAAATCCGTTGGTGTTAGCCTTCTGTATTATTGAAAATGGTCGTTCATGGCTATTTTCGACAAAAATGGGGGTTGTGTGGCCATTGATCATCAACCAGAGGCTCGTACACCTCACCCCACATATGTTTCCTTGCCATAGATCACATTCTTGGATTTTGGTGGAGACCATTTCTTGGGCAAAAATCCGATCACATTCTTGGATTTATGGTGGAGACCATTTCTTGGTCAAAAATTCGTAGGTGTTAGCCTTCAGTGTCATTGAATATGGTCGTTCATGGCAATTTTTGACAAAAATGGGGGTTGTGTGGCCATTGATCATCACCTAGAGGCTCGTACACCTCACCCCACATATGTTTCGTTGCCATAGGTCACATTCTTGGATTTATGGCGGAGACCATTTCTTGGTCAAAAATTCGTAGGTGTTAGCCTTCAGTATTATTGAAAATGACCGTTCATGGCTATTTTCGACAAAAATGGGGGTTGTGTTGCCATTGATCATCGACCAGAGGCTCGTACACCTCACCCCACATATGTTTCCTTGCCATAGATCGCATTCTTGGATTTCTAGTGGAGACCATTTCTTTGTCAAAAATCCGTAGGTGTTAGCCTTCGGTATTATTGAAAATGGTCGTTCATGGCTATTTTCGACAAAAATGGGGGTTGTGTGGCCATTGATCATCGACCAGAGGCTCGTACACCTCACCCCACATATGTTTCCTTGCCATAGATCACATTCTTGGATTTCTAGCGGAGACCATTTCTTGGTCAAAAATCCGTAGGTGTTAGCCTTCGGTATTATTGAAAATGGTCGTTCATGGCTATTTTCGACAAAAATGGGGGTTGTGTGGCCATTGATCATCGACCAGAGGCTCGTACACCTCATCCCACATATGTTTCCTTGCCTAAGATCACATTCTTGGATTTTTGGTGGAGACGATTTCTTGGTCAAAAATCCGTAGGTGTTAGCCTTCATTATTATTGAAAATGGTCGTTCATGGCTATTTTCGATAAAAATGGGGGTTGTGTGGCCATTGATCATCGACCAAAGGATTGTACACCTCACCCCACATATGTTTCCTTGCTATAGATCACATTCTTGGATTTCTGGTGGAGACGATTTCTTGGGCAAAAATCCGTACGTGTTAACCTTCGGTATTATGGAAATGTTCATTCATGGCTATTTGCGACAAAAAACGGGGGTTGTGTGGCCATTGATCATCGACCAGAGGCTCGTACACCTCACCCCACATATGTTTCGATGTCGTAGATCAGATTCTTGGAATTATGGTGGAGACCATTTTTGGTCAAAAATTCGTAGGTGTTAGCCTTCAGTGTCATTGAACATGGTCGTTCATGGCTATTTTCGACAAAAATGGGGGTTGTGTGGCCATTGATCGTCGACCAGAGGCTCGTACACCTCACCCCACATATGTTTCCTTGCCATAGATCACATTCTTGGATTTATGGTGGAGACCATTTCTTGGTCAAAAATCCATAGGTGTTAGCCTTCGGTATTATTGAAAAAGGTCGTTCATGGCTATTTTCGACAAAAATGGGGGTTGTGTGGCCATTGATCATCGACCAGAGGCTCGTACACCTCACCCTACATATGTTTCCTTCCCATAGATCACATTCTTGGATTTCTGGTGGAGACCATTTCTTGGGCAAAAATCCGATCACATTCTTGGATTTATGGTGGAGACCATTTCTTGGTCAAAAATCCGTAGGTGTTAGCCTTCAGTGTCATTGAATATGGTCATTCATGGCTATTTTTGACAAAAATGGGGGTTGTGTGGCCATTGATCATCGACCAGAGGCTCGCACACCTCACCCCACATATGTTCTGTTGCCATTGATCACATTCTTGGATTTATGGAGGAGACCATTTCTTGGTCAAAAATTCGTAGGTGTTAGCCTTCAGTGTCATTGAAAATGGTCGTTCTTGGCTATTTTTGACAAAAATGGGGGTTGTGTGGCCATTGATCATCAATCAGAGGCTCGTACACCTCACCCCACATATGTTTCCTTGCCAAAGATCACATTCTTGCATTTATGGTGGAGACCATTTCTTGGTCAAAAATCCGTAGGTGTTAGCCTTCGGTATTATTGAAAATGGTCGTTCATGGCTATTTTCGAAAAAATGGGGGTTGTGTTGCCATTGATCATCGACCAGAGGCTCGTACACCTCACCCCACATATGTTTCCTTTCCATAGATCATATTCTTGGATTTCTAGTGGAGACCATTTCTTGGTCAAAAATCCGTAGGTGTTAGCCTTCGGTATTATTGAAAATGACCGTTCATGGCTATTTTCGACAAAAATGGGGGTTGTGTTGCCATTGATCATCGACCAGAGGCTCGTACACCTCACCCACATATGTTTCCTTGCCATAGATTGCACTCTTGTATTTCTAGTGGAGACCATTTCTTGGTCAAAATTCCGTAGGTGTTAGCCTTCGGTATTATTGAAAATGGTCATTCATGGCTATTTTCGACAAAAATGGGGGTTGTGTGGCCATTGATCATCGACCAGAGGCTCGTACACCTCATCCCACATATGTTTCCTTGCCATAGATAACATTCTTGGATTTTTGGTGGTGACGATTTCTTGGTAAAAAATCCGTAGGTGTTAGCCTTCGGTATTATTGAAAATGGTCATTCATGGCTATTTTCAACAAAAATGGGGGTTGTGTGGCCTTTGATCATCGACCAAAGGCTCGTGCACCTCACCCCACATATGTTTCCTTGCCATAGATCACATTCTTGGATTTCTGGTGGAGACGATTTCTTGGGCAAAAATCCATACGTGTTAACCTTCGGTATTATTGAAAATGTTCATTCATGGCTATTTTCGACAAAAAATGGGGGTTGTGTGGCCATTGATCATCGACCAGGGGCTCGTACACCTCACCCCACATATATTTCGTTACCATAGATCAGATTCTTGGAATTATGGTGGAGACCATTTTTGGTCAAAAATTCGTAGGTGTTAGCCTTCAGTGTCATTGAAAATGGTCGTTCATAGCTATTTTCGACAAAAATGGGGGTTGTGTGGCCATTGATCGTCGACTATAGGCTCGTACACCTCACCCCACATATGTTTCCTTGCCATAGACCACATTCTTGTATTTATGGTGGAGACCTTTTCTTGGTCAAAAATCCGTTGGTGTTAGCCTTCTGTATTATTGAAAATGGTCGTTCATGGCTATTTTCGACAAAAATGGGGGTTGTGTGGCCATTGATCATCAACCAGAGGCTCGTACACCTCACCCCACATATGTTTCCTTGCCATAGATCACATTCTTGGATTTTGGTGGAGACCATTTCTTGGGCAAAAATCCGATCACATTCTTGGATTTATGGTGGAGACCATTTCTTGGTCAAAAATTCGTAGGTGTTAGCCTTCAGTGTCATTGAATATGGTCGTTCATGGCAATTTTTGACAAAAATGGGGGTTGTGTGGCCATTGATCATCACCTAGAGGCTCGTACACCTCACCCCACATATGTTTCGTTGCCATAGGTCACATTCTTGGATTTATGGCGGAGACCATTTCTTGGTCAAAAATTCGTAGGTGTTAGCCTTCAGTATTATTGAAAATGACCGTTCATGGCTATTTTCGACAAAAATGGGGGTTGTGTTGCCATTGATCATCGACCAGAGGCTCGTACACCTCACCCCACATATGTTTCCTTGCCATAGATCGCATTCTTGGATTTCTAGTGGAGACCATTTCTTTGTCAAAAATCCGTAGGTGTTAGCCTTCGGTATTATTGAAAATGGTCGTTCATGGCTATTTTCGACAAAAATGGGGGTTGTGTGGCCATTGATCATCGACCAGAGGCTCATACACCTCACCCCACATATGTTTCTTTGCCATAGATCACATTCTTGGATTTCTGGTGGAGACCATTTCTTGGTCAAAAATCCGTAGGTGTTAGCCCTCGGTATTATTGAAAATGATCGTTCATGGCTATTTTCGACAAAAATGGGGGTTGTGTGGCCATTGATCATCGACCAGAGGCTCGTACACCTCATCCCACATATGTTTCCTTGCCATATATGACATTCTTGGATTTTTGGTGGTGACGATTTCTTGGTAAAAAAATCCGTAGGTCTTAGCCTTCGGTATTATTGAAAATGGTCGTTCATGGCTATTTTCAACAAAAATGGGGGTTGTGTGGCCTTTGATCATCGACCTAGGGCTCATTCACCTCACCCCACATATGTTTCCTTAACATAGATCACATTCTTGGATTTCAGGTGGAGACGATTTCTTGGGAAAAAATCCGTACGTGTTAACCTTCGGTATTATTGAAAATGTTCATTCATGGCTATTTTCGACAAAAAATGGGGGTTGTGTGGCCATTGATTATCGACCAGAGGCTCGTACACCTCACCCCACATATGTTTCGTTGTTGTAGATCATATCCTTGGAATTATGGTGGAGACCATTTTTGGTCAAAAATTCGTAGGTGTTAGCCTTCAGTGTCATTGAAAATGGTCGTTCATAGCTATTTTCGACAAAAATGGGGGTTGTGTGGCCATTGATCATCAACCAGAGGCTCGTACACCTCACCCCACATATGTTTCCTTGCCAAAGATCACATTCTTGGATTTATGGTGGAGACCATTTCTTGGTCAAAGATCCGTAGGTGTTAGCCTTCGGTATTATTGAAAATGGTTGTTCATGGCTATTTTCGACAAAAATGGGGGTTGTGTTGCCATTGATCATCGACCAGAGGCTCATACACCTCACCCCAAATATGTTTCCTTGCCATAGATCGTATTCTTAGATTTCTAGTGGAGACCATTTCTTGGTCAAAAATCCGTAGGTGTTAGCCTTCACTATTATTGAAAATGGTCGTTCATGGCTATTTTCGACAAAAATGGGGGTTGTGTTGCCATTGATCATCGACTAGAGGCTCGTACACCTCATCCCACATAAGTTTCCTTGCCATAGATCGCATTTTGGGATTTCTAGTGGAAACCATTTCTTGGTCAAAAATCCGTAGGTGTTAGCCTTCGGTATTATTGGAAATTGTCGTTCATGGCTATTTTCGATAAAAATGGGGGTTGTGTGGCTATTGATCATCGACCAGAGGCTCGTACACCTCACCCCACATATGTTTCCTTGCCATAGATCACATTCTTGGATTTCTGGTGGAGACCATTTCTTGGTCAAAAATCCGTAGGTGTTAGCCCTCGGTATTATTGAAAATGGTCGTTCATGGCTATTTTTGACAAAAATGGGGGTTGTGTGGCCATTGATCATCGACCAGAGGCTTGTACACCTCATCCCACATATGTTTCCTTGCCATAGATCACATTCTTGGATTTCTGGTGGAGACGATTTCTTAGTCAAAAATCCGTAGGTGTTAGCCTTCGGTATTATTGAAAATGGACGTTCATGGCTATTTTCGACAAAAATGGGGGTTGTGTGGCCATTGATTATCGACCAGAGGCTCGTACACCTCACCCCACATATGTTTCCTTGCCACAGATCACATTCTTGGATTTCTGGTGGAGACGATTTCTTGGGCAAAAATCCGTACGTGTTAACCTTCGGTATTATTGAAAATGTTCATTCATGGCTATTTTCGACAAAAAATGGGGGTTGTGTGGCCATTGATCATCGACCAGAGGCTCATACACCTCACCCCACATATGTTTCGTTGCCATAGATCAGATTCTTGGATTTATGGTGGAGACCATTTATTGGTCAAAAATTTGTAGGTGTTAGCCTTCAGTGTCATTGAAAATGGTCGTTCATGGCTATTTTCGACAAAAATGGGGGTTGGGTGGCCATTGATCGTCGACCAGACGCTCGTACACCTCACCCCACATATGTTTCCTTGCCATAGATCACATTCTTGGATTTTGGTGGAGACCATTTCTTGGGCAAAAATCCAACCACATTCTTGGATTTATGGTGGAGACCATTTCTTGGTCAAAAATCCGTAGGTGTTAGCCTTAAGTGTCATTGAATATGGTCGTTCATTGCAATTTTTGACAAAAATGGGGGTTGTGTGGCCATTGGTTATCGACTAGAGGCTCGTACACCTCAACCCACATATGTTTCGTTGCCATAGATCACATTCTTGGATTTATGGCGGAGACCATTTCTTGGTCAAAAATTTGTAGGTGTTAGCCTTCAGTGTCATTGAAAATCGTCGTTCTTTGCTATTTTCGACAAAAATGGAGGTTGTGTGGCCATTGATCATCAACCAGAGGCTCGTACACCTCACCCCACATATGTTTCCTTGCCAAAGATCACATTCTTTGATTTATGGTGGAGACCATTTCTTGGTCAAAGATCTGTAGGTGTTAGCCTTCGCTATTATTGAAAATGGTCGTTCATGGCTATTTTCGACAAAAAATGGGGGTTGTGTTGCCATTGATCATCGACCAGAGGCTCGTACACCTCACCCCAAATATGTTTCCTTGCCATAGATCATATTCTTAGATTTCTAGTGGAGACCATTTCTTGGTCAAAAATCCGTAGGTGTTAGCCTTCGGTATTATTGAAAATGGTCGTTCATGGCTATTTTCGACAAAAATGGGGTTTGTGTGGCCATTGATCATCGACCAGAGGCTCATACACCTCACCCCAAATATGAGCCTCTGGTCGATGATCAATGGCCACACAACCCCCATTTTTGTCAAGAATAGCCATGAACGACCATTTTCAATAATACCGAAGGCTTTTGGACAAAAATGGGGGTTGTGCGGCCATTGATCATCGACCAGAGGCACGTACACTTCACCCAACGTATGTTTTCTAGCCATAGATCACATTCTTGGATTTTTGATGGAAACCATTTCTTGGTCAAAAATCCATAGGTGTTAGCCTTCGTTATTATTGAAAATGGTCGTTCATGCTATTTTCGACAAAAATGGGGGTTCTGTAGCCATTGATCATCGACCAGTTACTCGTACACCTCACCCCACATATGTTTCCTTGCCATAGGTCACATTCTTTGATTTCTGGTGGTGACCATTTCTTGGTCAAAAATTTGTAGCCTTTGGTATTATTGAAAATGGTCGTTCATGGCTATTTTCGACAAAAATGGGGGTCGTGTGGCCATTGATCATTGACCAGAGGCTCGTTCACCTCACCCCACATATGTTTCCTTGCCATAGATCATATTCTTGGTTTTCTGGTGGAGACCATTTCTTGGTCCAAAATCCGTAGGTGCTAGCCTTCAGTATTATTGAAAATGGTCGTTCATGGCTATTTTTGACAAAAATGGGGGTTGTGTGGCCATTGATCATTGACCAAAGGCTCGTTCACCTCACCCCACATATGGTTCCTTGCCATATATCATATTCTTAGATTTCTGGTGGAGACCAGTTCTTGGTCAAAAATGCGTAGGTGTTTGCCTTCGGTATTATTGAAAATGATCGTTCATGCTATTTTCAACAAAAATAGGTGTTGGGTGGCCAAGAAATCCAAGAAATGGCCTCCACCAAAAATCCAAGAATGTGACCTATGGCAAGGAAACTTATGTGGGGTCTAGTGTACGAGCCTGTGTTCGATGGTCAATGGCTACACAACCCCTTTTTTTGTCGAAAATAGCATCAACGACCATTTCCAATAATACCGAAGGCAAACACCTACGGATTTTTGACCAATAAATTGTCTCGACCAAAAATCCAAAATGTGATCTATGGCATAGAAACATATGTGGGGTGAGGTGTACGAGCCTCTGGTCGATGATTAATGATCACACAACACCTATTTTTTGTCGAAAATGGCATGAACGACCATTTTCAATAATACCCATGGCTAACACCTACGAAATTTTGGCCAAGGATGTGATCTATGGAAAGAAAACATACATGGGGTGAGGTGTACGAGCCTCTGATCGATGATGAATGGCCACACAACTCCCATTTTTGTCGAAAATAGCATGAAGGACCATTTTCAATAATACCGAAGGCTAACACCAATGGATTTTTGGCCAAGAAATGGTCTCCACAAGAAAACCAAGAATGTGATCTATGGCAAGGAAACCTATGTGGGGTGAGGTGTAGGAGCCTCTAGTCGATGATCAAAGGCCACACAACCTTCATCTTTGCCGAAAATAGCCATTAAACGACCATTTTCAATAATACCAAAGGCTAACACCTACGGGGTTTTTACCAAGAAATGATCTCCACCAAAAATCCAAGAATTTGATCTATGGCAAGGAAACATATGTGGGGTCAGGTGTATGAGCCTCTGGTCGATGATCAATGGCTACACAACCCCCATTTTTGTCCAAAATAGCAAGAACGAGAATTTTCAATAAAACCGAAGGCTAACACCTACAGATTTTTTACCAACAAATGGACCCCACCAGAAGTCCAAGAATGTGACCTATGGCAAGGAAACATATATGGGATCAGGTGTACGAGCCTCTGTTCGATGGTCAATGGCTACACAACCCCCATTTTGTCGAAAATAGAATGAACGACCGTTTTCAATAATACCGTAGGCTAACACCTTCGGATTTTTGTCTAAGAAATGGTCTCCACCAGAAATCTAAGAATGTGACCTATGACAAGGAAACATATGTGGGGTTAGGTGTACAAGCCTCTGGTCGATGATCAAGGGCCCCACAACCCCCATTTTGTCGAAAATGGCCATGAAGAACCATTTTCAATAATACTGAAGGCTAACACCTAGGATTTTTACCAAGAAATGGTCTCCACCAGAAATCCAAGAATGTGATCCACGGCAAGGAAACATATGTGGGTGAGGTGTACGAGCCTCTGGTTGATGATCAAAGGCCACACAACCCTTATTTTTTTCAAAAATAGCATGAACGACCATTTTCAATAATATTGAAGGTTAACACCTACGGATTTTTGACCAAGAAATGGTCTTCAATAAAAATCCAGAATGTGATCTATGGCAAGGAAACATATGTGGGGTGAGGTGAACGAGCCTCTGGTCAATGATCAATGGCCACACAACACCCATTTTTGTCGAAAATAGCCATGAACGTCCATTTTCAATAATACCGAAGGCTAACACCTTCAGATTTTTGACCAAGAAATGGTCTCCATAGAAATCGAAGAATGTGGCCTATGGCAAGGACACATAAGTGGGGTGAGGTATACGAGCCTCTAGTCGATGATGAATGGCCACACAACCCCATTTTTGTCAGAAATTGCTTTGAACGAGCATTTTCAATAATACCAAAGGCTAACACCTACCGATTTTTGACCAAGAAATGGTTTCCGCCAGAAATCCAAGAATGTGAACTATGACAAGGAAACATATGTGGGATGAGGTGTACGAGAAACTGGTCGATGATCAATGGCCACACAACCCCCATTTTTGTCGAAAATAGCATGCACGACCATTTTCAATAATACCTATAGATTTTTGGCCAAGAAATGGTCTCCACCCGAAAACCAAGAATGTGATCTATCACAAGGAAACATATGTGGGGTGAGGTGTACGAGCCTCTAATCGATGATCAATGGCCACACAACCTTCATTTTTGTCGAAAATAGCCATGAGCAACCATTTCAATAATACCGAAGGCTAACACCTACGGATTTTTGACCAAGAAATGGTCTCCACCAAAAATACAAGAATGTGATCTATGGCCAGGAAACATATGTGGGGTCAGGTTTATGGGCCTCTGGTCGATGATCAATGATCACACAACCCCCATTTTTGTCCAAAATAGCATGAACGACCATTTTCAATAATACCGAAGGCTAACACCAAAGGATTTTTGACCAAGTAATGGCCTCCACCAGAAATCCAAGAATGTGAACTTTGGCAAGGAAACATATGTGGGGTGAGGTGTACAAGCCTCTGGTCAATGATCAATGGCCACACAACCCCCATTTTGGTCGAAAACAGCCATGAACAACCATTTTCAATAATACCGAAGGCTAATACCTACGGATTTTTGACCAAGAAATGGTCTCCACCAAAAATCGAAGAATTTTATTCATGGCAAGGAAACATATGTGGTGTTAGATGTACGAGCCTTTGGTCGATGATAAGTGGCCTCACAATCCCCATTTTTCTCGAAAATAGCATGAACGACCATTTTCAATAATACCAAAGGATAACACCTACATATTTTTGACCAAGATATGGTCTCCACTAGAAATGCAAGAATGTGATCTATGGAAAGGAAACATATGTGGGGTGGGTTGTATGAGCGTCTGGTCAATGATCAATGGCCACATAACCCCCATTTTTGTCGAAAATAGCATTAACGAACAATTTCAATAATACTGAAGGCTAATACCTACAAACTTTTGACCAAGAAATGGTATCCACAAGAAATCCAAGAATGTGATTTATGGCAAGAAAACATATGTGGGGTGAGGTGTACGAGCCTCTGGTTGATGATCAATGGCCACACATCTCCCATTTTTGTCGAAAATAGCATGAAGGCCATTTTCAATAATACCGAAGACTAACACCAACGGATTTTCGGCCAAGAAATGGTCTCCACCAGAAACCAATAATGTGATCTATGGCAAGGAAACATATGTGGGTTGAGGTGTAGGAGCCTATAGTCAATGATCAATTGCCACACAACCTTCATTTTTGCCGTAAATAGCCATGAACGACCATTTCAATAATACCGAAGGCTAACACCTACGGATTTTTGACCAAGAAATGGTCTCCACCAAAAATCCAAGAATGTGATCTATGGCAAGCAAACATTTGTGGGGTCAGGTGTATGAGCCTCTGGTCAATGATCAATGGCCACACAAACCCCATTTTTGTCCAAAATAGCAAGAACGAGCATTTTCAATAATACCAAAGGCTAACACCTACGGATTTTTAACCAAGAAATGGTCTCCCCCAAAAATCCAAGAATTTTATCTATAGCAAGGAAACATATGTGGGGTGAGATGTACGAGCCTCTGGTCGATGATAAGTGGACCCACAATCCCCATTTTTCTCGAAAATAGCATGAACGACCATTTTCAATAATAACAAAGGCTAACACCTATAGATCATTGACCAAGATATGGTCACCACCAGAAATGCAAGAATGTGATCTCTAGAAAGGAAACATATGTGGGGTGTGGTGTATGAGCCTCTGGTCGATGGTCAATGGCCACACAACCCCCATTCTTGTCAAAAATAGCATGAACGACCATTTTCAATAATACTGAAGGCTAACACCTACGGATTTTTGACAAAGAAACTGTCTCCACCAGATATATAAGAATGTGATCTATGGGAAGGAAACTTATGTGGGGTGAGGTCTACGAGCCTCTGGTTGATGATCAATGGCCACACAGCCATTATTTTTGCCGAAAATTGCATCAACGGCCATTTTCAATAATGCTAAAGGCTAACATTATGGATTTTTGACCAATAAATTGTCTCCACCAAAAATCCAAAAATGTGATCTATGCCATAGAAACATATGTGGGGTGAGGTGTACGAGCCTCTTGTCGATGATCAATGGCCACACAACCACTATTTTTGTCGAAAATGGCATGAACGACCATTTTCAATAATACCGAAGGCTAACACCTATGGATTTTTTACCAAGAAATGGTCTCCACTAGAAATCCAAGAATGTGATCTATGGCAATGAAACATATGTGGGGCCAGGTGTATGAGTGTTGGGGGCCTTCGGCTTCCGAAGGTCCTCAAAAACAAGATTTAACAGTGTTTCTGGAGTATAATGTGTGAACAGGTATCTTCGGACTCGAGTCGATATCACAGTAGGAGAAGCCCAAATAATACGAAGGTTGATACAGCGCCGAAGATGTAAGCAGGAAAGCTTCGGCGTGGTAGCAGAAAAGGAAACCGACTTAAAGATGAAAAGGCTATTCAGACCTCGGTGGATTACTATAGAATTACTACCAAATGTAAAGGGCATGGATGTAATTTTATATGGGCTGTGTCCCGTGCCTATAAATAGGTGAACAGTACCCCCGTACTGCTCACGCTGACTTGGCATTTGCTTTTGCGTCACGCTTGTACTTTCGCCTCCTTTCAAGCCGAAGGTACATTTGTAATTTGATATTATTTCTACTTTTCTATAATAATAATACAGAAATGAGTTCATAATAATACATAATGGTTTATGCTATCTTTTGTGTCTCATATGATTCCTTCTTCATTATTATATGTTGAATTTATGAAGGTATGTCCTTCATAACCTTCGTCCGAAAATCATTATGTCCTAAGGGAAATAATGCTTCGAAGGACGAAGGACTTTAACGTTTAACATTTCTTGTGTTGCCTTGTTCTTAATTCATAGCATTTGAGAACAAGTCCCCAACATTGGCGCCCACCTCCGGTGAACTCACTTCCACTCTTTGAGTTTTGAACACCTTCGGCGATCATAAACCTTCGCTATGGCGCCGAAGAAAGCTTCAGCAACTGGGGCTGCAGCTCTGCAACCGCTAGACCCCAATCAGGAGACTCTCTCCCTTCGGGAGGCCCGAAGCCAGAAGAGGAAGGCTGTCAGCCCGACACTGCCAGAGGATGAGCTAGACCAAGAAATCAGAGACATGGAGATGCTTCATCAACAGGTGCAGAGGAAGAAGGAAAAGATGGCCAGGCTAGCTGAACTGCAAAGGCAGATAGACGAAGCCTCTGAAGAAGTTCGTCATCTTACTCAGGATGAGCAGAACCGAAGGCCTCAGAATAAAGACCTTCATCAGGAGGGTTTCCTCAACGAAGATGACTGGTATGAGAATTTTCACCATGGAAATTTTGCTTTTGATGATGCTTCTGCTCTGTCCGCTGAGCTGCAGGCTACACCTTGGCCTTCGTCCTACAAGCCGCCTCAGCTTCCCATATTCGACGGCCATTCAGACCCGAAGCAGTTTTTGATGAGCTACGAAGCAACAGTATCTTCATATGGTGGCAATACTGCAGTCATGGCAAAATCTTTTGTTATGGCTGTCAGGAGTGTTGCTCAAACCTGGTATTCCTCCCTTCGGCCAGGAACGATCACTTCATGGAAAAAGCTGAAGGACATGTTGTTAACCAGCTTCCAAGGGTTTCAGACGAAGCCGGTCACTGCTCAAGCTCTATTCCAGTGCACCCAGGATCACGAAGAATACCTTCAGGCGTATGTCCGGAGGTTCTTGCGTTTGAGGGCACAGGCACCAACAGTGCCCAATGAAATTGTCATTGAGGCCATGATCAAGGGACTTCGGCCAGGACCTTCAGCTCAGTACTTTGCTAGGAAGCCTCCTCAAACTTTGGAGAAGCTGCTCCAGAAGATGGACGAGTATATTCGTGCCGACAATGATTTTCGTCAAAGAAGGGAGGAGGCTTTCATGTTTTCTGAAATGACCAGGGGCTTCGGAGGAAGATTTTATCCGAGGCATGTTAGGTCAATTCACAACTCTACTCAAAATGATGATAAGGGAAGTCAGCAGCAAAGGCCACAGTGCTCCTCACAGGCTTCGGGGCAACAGCAAAGCTCCTTCCGGCCGCCAGCTCCAAGAGGCAGAGGCGCCAGGGGCTTCGGCGGAAGGTTTGGAGATCAACCAAGGAGAATATTTTGCTTGTTCTGTGGTGAAAACAAGGGCCATACCACCAGGATGTGCCATGTTACCATCCAGAAGCAAAAGGAGATAGCCGAAGCTGCAGCACAACAGGCTCAGCCGAAGCAAATCATGCACACTGCTTCGTATCATTCGCCTTACATCCCAGAATATGTAGGCAACCACCCTGCAGTTTCTGTTGCTTCGGCGAGTCAACCTCAAGCTTCCTGGCAACAGCCTCCGCCTCCACCACCGCTGCAACAAGGCCAGCAGCCAGAAGGGGGCCAATATGCTCAACACCAAAGGGACTTCAGAGAACAGTCCGAAGCTCGCACAGTCAATAGCACTGTGCCAGAGTCGAAGCACATCTATTGACAAATATCCTACCTTGATAGTAGTCTTTTCCATTCAGTTTTATTTTCTATGTAATAAAGGACATTTTTTAAATTTCATGTAATAGTTTCGTTGTTTGCCACAAGGAAAATATATTTTCTCCACAGGCTTAAGTTGTTGAAGCTTAAAGATTTGCGATAACAAGGAGGACCTTCGAATTATCAAAAATTCTTCGAAGCAACAAAAAGTCGTTCTAAGGAACGCAGAGTAAGTTTGCTGAAGTTACAAAAAGCCGTTCCAAAGGGAGCGCAGTGTAAGTTTTCTGCTCCAAAGTCGTTCCAAAGGGAATGCAGAGCTTACAGCGAAAAATAAACGCTGATACCGCCTAAGTAAAAGGCGAAGCGCGAAAAGTCAACGCGAATACCGCTGAAAGTAAAAGGCGAAGAAGCTCCTAAGGGAGGCTTACAGCGAAAAATAAACGCTGATTCCGCTGAAGTAAAAGGCGAAGAAGCTCCTAAGGGAGGCTTACAGCGAAAAGTCAACGCTGATTTAAAAAGATTATGTGTTTTATTACAGGGATGTGCGTGTATCTTCGGAATAAATACCATTTTACATAGCATAACATCATCACATCATTTCGCATGGCATAAGCATCATACATCATGCTGCATATGGCACAAGAAGGGGACACAATATCGATCTTCAGAAGAATGTTTTGAAAAAGGGGAAAATCATGCTAAGTCACAAGGAGATACACTATTGATCTTCGGAAGTGTAGCTTCGGAAAATATCTTCACGAAGCTTGGATATTCTTCATCAGAACACTACGGATATTGTTGTGATAAATGAAAATTCTTCTTCACGAAGCATGAAAAGAAGGGAAGGTGTTTTTTCGTCAAAGACTCAAAAACGGTACGTATGTAAAATTTCATGCATCGTAAAGAATTGAACCATAAAAAAAAGACAAGTATATTACATTCAGGATTACAAGATATTATACATATTATATTTCAGATGTTTTTACAATAGCACCTAGTCTTCCCTAAGTACTACTTCCGCAGCTTCATTCAGGAGTTGATTAACAACTTGATCCATGATAGCTTCAGCCATCTTTTTAATTTCATCGTCATCTTTCGGGGGAGGGCCCGGAGACGCTTTAGTAGGATCTGAGGGAGGACAGGATACAGCTACATTGCTATTACAAATTGCGAACGAAGTTTAAAATCAAAAATTACAACACAATAAAAACCATTAGTTAATATCTATTTGCCCTTCGGGCTCTGCGCTTTTCTCAGCAGCCTCTACTACTTTTCTAGCATCATGGATGCCCTTTTCGCTTTTTTGGATAATTTCTCGGGCCATTTCTCGACCACCATTGTCCCAGACATCGGTGAAAAATTTCCACCAACCATGCTAGCTTCGGCTGAAGGATCTTTTGCATCTTCGAAGGACAAGGTAGCTTCGGATTGCGCTAAAATCTTTACATGCTCGCAGCCCTTTTTCTCCAAAATGGTGGCAATCCCCCTGGCACCCGAAAAAGCACATATGTCCCCACGGCTATTTAAAATTTCCTCGAAGGCCTCAGCTTCGTGATTAATCCATTCGATGGGATCTTCGAGGTTGCCTCTTGTAAAGTTTTCTTCGCTCGAAAATGCGCCAACGCTGGCGAAGCTAGCTTTCATTTTCTTAACACACTCCATAGATTTGTCGTAGCATCTTTTCTTGGACGAACGAAGCTCTTCAACAGTTCCTTCTAAATGATTTGCCCATTGGTCGCTAAGTTCTCGCCTCGTTTCTTCAAGTATGCGTTCCTCTTTAGCTCTGGCTAGTTGTTTTCGAAGATCTTCAATTTCACGCTTCTGAGCCTCAGCTTGACCTTTAAAAGTAGCTTCGTCTTCTTTTATTCTATTTATCAATGAATGCAATATTTTATCTTTTTCGAGACCTTCGTTCCTTAGTTCAATTACTTCGGAACGAAGGTTGCTCAGGGCCATAACACACCCTTCATCTTCGGCATCTTTTTGGGCCCTAAGGGCATTACTAAGTATAAGGCCCTGCAAAGAAAAATGTATGTGCGTCAATAAATTTAAGCAAACGAAAAATTTTGGTTTCAAGAAAAAATACAAAGACCTCATTTTTTGCACCTTTAAGCTATTGTACGCCAAGCTGTCGGCCAGCTCGTTTTTCGACAACACCGAGAGCCCGTCTTCAAGTGTTGGGAATCTGAAGCTCTTGCTCATCTCCCGACAGACAGAAATCTCCTTGCTGTCAGGGAGACAATACAACAAGTCTTCTTCTCCGCTGCCGTTGAATATCAACGCCCCCTTTAGATATTTCAGTTTTTGGGCGTAAAACTGGGCCTCTTGCTTTTCTTTTTTAGACAACTTTTTCCCCGAAGCATGTCGAACAATATAATCAAGGACTTTGGGGGATGCTTCGGGGGCAACAGCACTGATTTCTTCAACAAGAATTGGCTCTGTCATTTTTTCTTCCTCGGTTTCCAAGGATTTTACCTTCGTGGGCTCTGAAGGCCCAGCTTCAGTCTCAGTTTGTTGCTTTGGAGCTTCAGCATCAAAGATTTCAGTTTCCGCTTCGGAAGTTTCAACAGTCTTCTTCGGAGTCGTGCTTGAGGACTCAATTGTCTCCAGAACATCTAGCACAATGACCATTCTTTTTCTTTTTGGGGTCACCGCTGGGCCCTTTTGGTTTTTTGTTGTCTCAACACTTGCTGAAGGTCTTTAAATTTCCAATATTTTCGTTCCTTCAGTACTCGGTTCTTCTGCTTACTCTGCTGAAGGTGCTTCAGCTTTTTCTTCGAACTTCGGCTCTGAAGTTAGTTCTTTAATTTCGGTGGCCGAAGAGGTTTCACCGGCGAACTCAGGCACTATAGCTGGTTCAATGTAGCGTGGCCGGTGTGTGAGAACTTTTACCCTTTGTCTCTTCGGCGCTGGCTCGCTGGGAGCGGCTGAAGCAGTTTCCTGTGCAGAAGTTGCGCTTTTTCTTTTTTGGCCCCGCGTTGGATACTGGTAGTCGGGGTACACGAACCCAATTGCGTCAAACACTCGGTTCAGTCTTTTCTTTTTCCGGTCTCCGAAGGCTGCTGACAATGCAGTATCTTCGGCCTTTGAATAAACCCCAAGTAGTTCATCACTTACATTTTCAATGCTTTTTAGCCAGTCATCATCTGGCTCTACGAATTTGTCTCCGAATTTGAAAGTATACTTCAGCCTGATAAGTCCACCTTCGTCAGCCTCCTTTATAGTCTCTTGTGGCATTTCCCATTTTTCCGCGAGCGGCCATACTCTGAAGGCAATATGCTCTTGGACCAAATCTCTCGTTCCAATAAAAGAACAAATAACTCCGAAGGCTCTCTGGCATTCTTCGGCAGCTTCATTCATTTCAACCTTCGGCCTCCGCAGGCCGAAGCTTTGCCAAATAGGGCGCATAATTATACCTTTAATATCTTCCCGTGTTTTCAGGTCATTCTTCACATAAAACCATTCTGTCATCCAGTCGTCGGGCCATCTCTTCTGAAAGGTTAGCACGGGACAGCTTGACCCAGACCGAGAAACGAAACTGTAGCAGCCAAAATTATTGTGATACTGTTCCTTACCCCAGGGTTTTGTCTCGTATGATAATTCGTGTATGTTGCAGAAACTTTTCGCATCAGGTTCCAGACCTTGGCTTCTCACGGCCCACACGAAGATATTCAGCCTTATGATTGCTTCGGGGGTAAGTTGGTGAAGATAGACTTCAAATATTTTCAGCACCTCTACGACAAAGTTGCTCAGGGGAAATCGTAGTCCAGCTTTCAAAAAGCTTCGGTACACTACGACTTCATTTTCTTCAGGGTTCGGACAAGTCTTTTCTCCTTCGTCGGCCCTCACAACGGACAAGTCCCAGAAATATCTTCCCCTCATGTTGACAAGATGGTTTTCTTTGATACTTGATTTGCCGAAAACCGCATGGCTTGGTCGCCAAGGGCGATCTTCGGAGTCTTCACCACCACTATCCACATCATAACTGTCGCTGTCATCAGTATCTTCAGACAAACCTTCTAAAATCTCTTTGGTGATTTTTTCTGTATTGGTCTTCGACATTGCTATAAGAAACCCCAGGTTTTTCTCTTCAGAGAGACTCAGCTTCATCTCGGCAGCAGCCTTCTTATCTTCAGACATCTTCGGAAACACTAAAAAACTGTTTTCAACGCCGAAGCTTAAAAACTTAAAAAGCTAAGCAAGTCTCGGTGCGCAAGAGCTAAAAATTGAGTGAGCAAGAGCAGATGGCAAGAGAGCATACCAAATGAGCTCGCGGTATGCTCTTATTTATACGCCCAGTGCGTTGAAAATTGGAAGACCCCACTTGTCAGTGAATGTTGCTATTCTAGCAAAGGGAAGGTGTTTTTTCGGACCTTCGGCTTAAGGCCTTCGTCCATGTCGCAATCTAAATTTATTATTCTAACAAATTAATATTGCGAGGGGCTACTGTTGGGGGCCTTCGGCTTCCGAAGGTCCTCAAAAACAAGATTTAACAGTGTTTCTGGAGTATAATGTGTGAACAGGTATCTTCGGACTCGAGTCGATATCACAGTAGGAGAAGCCCAAATAATACGAAGGTTGATACAACGCCAAAGATGTGAGCAGGAAAGCTTCGGCGTGGTAGCAGAAAAGGAAACCGACTTAAAGATGAAAAGGCTATTCAGACCTCGGTGGATTACTATAGAATTACTACCAAATGTAAAGGGCATGGATGTAATTTTATATGGGCTGTGTCCCGTGCCTATAAATAGGTGAACAGTATCCCCGTACTGCTCACGCTGACTTGGCATTTGCTTTTGCGTCACGCTTGTACTTTCGCCTCCTTTCAAGCCGAAGGTACATTTGTAATTTGATATTATTTCTACTTTTCTATAATAATAATACAAAAATGAGTTGATAATAATACATAATGGTTTATGCTATCTTTTGTGTCTCATATGATTCCTTCTTCATTATTATATGTTGAATTTATGAAGGTATGTCCTTCATAACCTTCGTCCGAAAATCATTATGTCCTAAGGGAAATAATGCTTCGAAGGACGAAGGACTTTAACGTTTAACATTTCTTGTGTTGCCTTGTTCTTAATTCATAGCATTTGAGAACAAGTCCCCAACAATGAGCAACTGGTCGATGATCAATGGCCAAACAACCCCCATTTTTGTCGAAAATTGCATGAACGAACATTTTTAATAATACCGAAGGCTAACACCTACTGATTTTTGACCAAGAAATGGTGTCCACCTGAAAACCAAGAATGTGATCTATGGCAAGGAAACATACGTGGGGTGAGATGTACAAGGCTTTGGTCGATGATCAATGGCCACACAACTCCCATTTTTGTTGAAAATAGCATGAAGGACCATTTTCAATAATACCGAAGGCTAACACCAACGGATTTTTGGCCAAAAAATTGTCTCCACCAGAAAGCCAAGAATGTGATCTATGGCAAGGAAACATATGTGGGGTGATGTGTAGGAGCATCCAATCGATGATCTATGGCCACACAACCTTCATTTTTGCCGAAAATAGCCATGAACGACCATTTTTAATAATACAGAAGGCTAACACCTATGGATTTTAACCATGAAACGGTCTCCACCAAAAATCCAAGAATCTGATCTATGGCAAGGAAGCATTTATGGGGTGAGGTGTACGAGACTCTGGTCGATGATCAATGGCCACACAACACACATAAACTTAAACTCGTTTTGATGTGTTTATGTCCACTCAAGTAAAACATCGCACATCATTATGCCACATCGTTTCTCAAAATAAAATAAAGACCAAGGAAAGTTTTGCCAAATTGCACGAGAGAACTGTCCAAACATAGGTTAAGGTTGTAAGGAATCTTCTTTCCACCAAACAGTTGCTAATAAGTAGGAATATAAAGAATTCAAAACAATAGGTCATCTTTTAAACTAAAAATGACGTTTCCCTGATGTCAAGGGCATTGTATTCGCACGAGAGGATATTAGAGTACAACTAGTGGATGAAGACGTTATAGGGCTAGCTAATGACCTTTTGTGATACCAGGTTTCCTATAATCCCCTCTATTCAAGGCATACCTAGATGGTGTTTATGTCCACACAAGAAAAACACATCAATATGCCACATCGTTTCTCAAAATAAAATAATGACCATGGAAAATTTATCCAAATTGAGTGAGAGAACTGTCCAAACATAGGTTAAGGTTGTAAGGCACATTTTTTCCACCATACCATTGCTAAAAAGTTGGAATATAGAGAATTCAAACAATAGATCACCTTTTAAACCGCAAATGACATTTCTATGATTTTGAGGGCACTATATTCGCATGAGAGGGTATTAGAGTGCAACTAGTGGATGAAGACGTTATTGGGCTAGCTAATGACTTTTGTGATACCAGGTTTCCAATAATCCTCTCTATTCAAGGCATACCTAAATGGTTTTTATGTCCACTCAAGTATAACACCATACATCATTATGCCACACCATTCTCAAAATAAAAAAAGACCATGGGAAATTTAGCCAAATTGTGTGAGAGAACTGTCCAAATATAGGTTAATGTTGTAAGGCACCTTTTTTCCACCGTACAATTGCTAAAAAGTTGGAATATAAAGAATTCAAAACAATAGATCACCTTTTATACCACAAATGACGTTTCCCTGATGTCAAGGGCATTGTAATTGCACGTGAGGGTATTAGAGTACAACTAGTGGATGAAGACATCATTGGGCTAGCAAATGACATTTTGTGATTCCCGGTTTCCTATAATCCCTTCTATTCAAGGCATACCTAGACGGTGTTTATGTCCACTCAAGAAAAACAAAACACATCAATATGTCACATTATTTCTCAAAATAAAATAATGACCTTGGAAAATTTAGCCAAATTACGTGAGTGAACTATACAAACATAGGTTAAGGTTGTAAGGCACCTTTTTCCACCATACAATTGTGAAAAAGTTGGAATATAAAGAATTCAAAACAATAGATCACCTTTTAAACCTCAAATGACGTTTCTATGATATTGAGGGCATTGTATTCACATGAGACGGTATTAGAGTACAACTAGTGGATGAAGACGTTATTGGGCTAGCTAATGACCTTTTGTGATACCAGGTTTCCTATAGTCCCCTCTGTTCAAGGCATACCTAGATGGTGTTTATGTCCACTCAAGTAAAACACCGCACATCATTTTGCCACATCGTTTCTCAATAAAATAAAGACCTTGGGAAATTTATCCAAATTGCGTGTGAGATCTGTCCAAACATAAGTTACGGTTGTAAGGCACCTTTTTCCACCATACAGATGCTAAAAGGTTGGAATATAAAGAATTCAAAACAATATATCACCTTTTAAACCTCAAATGTCATTTCTATGATATTGACGGAATTGTATTCACACGAGAGGGTATTAAAGTACAACCAGTGGATGAAGACATTATTGGGCTAGCTAATGACCTTTTGTGATACCAGGTTTCCTATAATCCCCTCTATTCAAGGCATACCTAGTCGTGTTTATGTCCACTCAAGAAAAACAAAAGACATCAATATGCCACATCGTTTCTCAAAATAAAATAATGACCATGGAAAATTTAGCCAAATTACGTGAGTGAACTGTCCAAACATAGGTTAAGGTTGTAAGGCACCTTTTTTCCACAATACAGTTGCGAAAAAGTTGGAATATAAAGAATTCAAAACAATAGATCACCTTTTAAACCTCAAATGACGTTTCTATAATATTGAGGGCATTGTATTCACACGAGACGGTATTAGAGTATAACTAGTGGATGAAGACGTTATTAGGCTAGCAAATGACCTTTTGTGATAGCGGGATTCCTATAATCTCCTCTATTTAATGCATACCTAGATGGTATTTGTGTCCACTCAAGTAAAACACCGCACATCAATATGCCACATCGCTTCTCAAAATAAAATAAAAACCGTGGGAAATTTAGCCATTTTGTGTGAGAACTTTCCAAACATATGTTAAGGTTGTAAGGCACTTTTTTCCACTATACGGTTGCTAAAAAGCAGGAATATAAAGAATTCAAAACAATAGATCACCTTTTAAACTAAAAATGATGTTTCCCAGATGTCAAGGGCATTGTATTCGCACGAGAGGGTATTAGAGTACAACTAGTGGATAAAGATGTTATTGGGCTAGCTAATGACCTTTTGTGATACCAGGTTTCCTGTAATCCCCTCTATTCAAGGCATACCTAGACGGTGTTTATGTCTACTCAAATAAAACACAACATATTAATATGCCACATTGTTTCTCAATAAAATAAAGACCATGGAAAATTTAGCTAAATTGATTGAGAGAACTATCCAAACATAGGTTAAAGTTGTAAGGCACATTTTCCACCATACGGTTGCTAAAAAGTTGGAATATAAAGAATTCAAAACAATAGATCACCTTTTAAACCACAAATGACGTTTTTATGATATTGAGGGCACTGTATTCGCACGAGAGGGTATTAGAGTACAACTAAAGGATGAAGACGTTATTGGGCTAGCAAATAACTTTTTGTGATACCAGTTTTCCTATAATCCCTTCTATTCAAGGCGTAACTAGATTGTGTTTATGTCCACTCATATGTTTCCTTACCAAAGATCACATTCTTGGATTTCTGGTGGAGACCATTTATTGGTCAAAAATCCATAGGTGTTAGCCTTCGGTATTAATGAAAATGGTCGTTCATGCTATTTTCGACAAAAAATAGGGGTTGTCTGGCCATTGATCATCGACCAGAGGCTCGTACAATTCCCCACACATATGTTTCCTTGCCATAGATCACATTCTTGGATTTCTGGTAGAGACCATTTTTTGGTCAAAAATTCGTAGGTGTTAGCCTTCAGTATTATTGAAAATGGTTGTTCATGGCTATTTTCGACAGAAATGGGGGTTGTGTGGCCATTGATCATCGACCAGAGTCTCGTACACCTCACCCCACATATGTTTCCTTGGCATAGATCGCATTCTTTGATTTCTGGTGGAGATCATTTCTTAGTCAAAAATTTGTAGGTGTTAGCCTTAGGTACTTTTGAAAATGGTCGTTCATCCTATTTTTGACAAAAATAGGTGTTGTGTGGCCATTGATCATCGACCACAGGCTCGTACACTTCACCCCACATATGTTTCCTTGCCATAGATCACATTCTAGGATTTCTAGTGGAGACCATTTCTTGGTAAAAAATCCGTAGATGTTGGCCCTCCGTATTATTGAAAATGGTCGTTCATGCTATTTTCGACAAAAATAGGGGTTGTGTGGCCATTGATCATCGACCAGAGGCTCGTACACCTCACCCCAGATATGTTTCCTTGCCATATATCACATTCTTGGATTTCTTGGGCAAAAATCTGTAGGTGTTAGCCTTTGGTATTTTTGAAAATGGTCGGTCATAATATTTTCGAAAAAATGGGGGTTGTGTGGCCACCTGTATGGTATTAGAGTACAATTATTGGATGAAGACGCTAGTGGGCTAGCTAATGATCTTTTGAGATAACAGGTTTCCTATAATCCCCACTATTCAAGGAATACTTAAACGGTGTTTATGTCCGCTCAAGTAAAACGCCACACATCAATTTGCCACATTGATTCTCAAAATAAAATAAAGATGATAAAAAGTTGGAATATAAAGAATTCAATACAATAGATCAACTTTTAAACCACAAATGATGTTTCCATGATGTCAAGGGCATTATATTCGGATGAGAGGGTATTAGAGTACAACTAGTGGATGAAGATGTCATTGGGCTAGATAATGACCTTTTGTGATACCAGGTTTCCTATAATCCCCTCTATTCAAGGGATACCTAGATGGTGTTTATGTCCACTCAAGTAAAACACCACACATCAATATGACACATCATTTCTAAAAATAAAATAAAGACTATGGAAAATTTAGCCAAATTGCGTGAGTGAACTGTCCAAACATAGGTTAAGGTTGTAAGGCAATTTTTTCCACCATACAGTTGCTAAAAAGTTGGAATATAACACCTACGGATTTTTGACCATGAAATGGACTCCACCAAAAATCCAAGAATGCAATCTATGGCAAGCAAAAATATGTTGAGTGAGGTGTACGAGCCTCTAGTCGATGATTAATGGCCACACAACACCCATTTTTTCGAAAATAGCATGTACGGCCATTTTCAATAATACCAAAGGCTCACACCTACGGATTGTTGACCAAAATTTGGTGTCCTCTAGGAATCCAAGGAAGTCGAAAATAGCATGAACGACCATTTTCAATAATACTGAAGGCTGACACCTACTGATTTTTGACCAAGAAATGGTCTCCAACAGATATCCAAAATTGTGATCTATGGTAAGGAAACACATGTGGGGTCAGGCGTACGAGCCTATGGTCGATGATCAATGGCTACACAACCCCAATTTTTGTCGAAAATAGCATGAACAACCATTTTCAATAATACTGAAGTCTATCACCTACGGATTGTTGACGAAGAAATGGTCTCCCCCAGAAATCCAAGAATGTGATCTATGTCAATGAAACATATGTGGGGTGTGGTGTACGAGCCTCTAGTAGATGACTAATGGCCACACAACCCCCATTTTTGTTGAAAATAGCATGAATGACCATTTTCAACAATACCGAAGGCTAACACATACAAATTTTTGACCAAGAAATGGTCTCCACCAAAAATCCAAGAATGTGATCTTTGGCAAGGAAACATATGTGTGGACAGGTGTATGAGACTCTAGTTGATGATCAATGGCCACACAACCCTCATTTTTGTAGAAAATAGCCAAGAACGACCATTTTCAATAATAAAGAAGGGTAACACCTACAGATTTTTCACCAACAAATGGTCTCCACCAGAAATCCAAGAATGTGATCTCTGGCAAAGACACATATTCAAAATGGTCTCCACCAGAAATCCAAGAATGTGATCCAAGAATGGTGAGTTCTACGAGCCTCTGGTCGATGATCAATGGCCACACAACCACCATTTTTGTCGCAAATAGCCATGAACGACCATTTTCAATAAAACTGAAGGCTAACACCTACAGATTTTTGACCATGAAATGGTCTCTACCAGAAATCCAAGATTGTGATTTATGGCAAGGAATCACATGTGGGGTCAGGTGTACGAGCCTCTGGTCGATGAGCAATGGCCACACAACCCCCATTTTTTGTCGAAAATAGCACGAACTACCATATTCAATAATAAAGAAGGCTGACACCTACATATTTCTCACCAAGAAACGACCTCTACTAGAAATCCAAGAATGTGATCTATGGCAAAGAAAAATATGTGGGGTCAGGTGTACGAACCCCTGGTCGATGATCAAAGGCCACACAACCCATAGTTTTTCGAAAATAGCATGAACGACTATTTTCAATAATACCGAAGGCTAACACCTACAAATATTTTACCAATAAATAGAGTCAAACAAAATGTGATCTATGACAAGGAAACATATGTGGGGTGCGGTGTACGAGCCTCTGGTCAATGAGCAATGGCCACAGAACCCCCATTTTTGTCGAAAATAGCATGAACGACCATTTTCAATAATACTGAAGGCTAACACCTACGCATTTTTACTAAGATTTGGTCTCCACCAGAAATCCAAACATTTTATCTATGGCAATAAAACATATGTGGGATGAGGTGTACGAGCCTTTGGTCGATGATTAATGGCCACACAACCCCTATTTTTGTTGAAAATAGCATGAACGACCATTTTCAATAATACCGAAGGATAACACCTACAATTTTTGGCCAAGAAATGGTATCTAATAGAAATCCAAGAATGTGATATATGGCAAGTAAACATATGTGGGGTTAGGTGTACGAGCCTCTCGTCATTGATCAATGGCCACACAACCCCTATTTTTTTGAAAATTACATGAACGACCATTTTCAATAATACCGAAGGGTAACACCTATGAATTTTTGACCAAGAAATGGTCTCCTCCAGAAATCCAAGATTGTGATCTATGGGAAGGAAACATTTATGGGGTGAGTTGTACGAGCCTTTGGTCGATGATAAATGGCCACACAACCCACATTTTTGTCGAAAATTGAATGGACGACTATTTCAATAATACCGAAGGCTAACACCTACGGATTTTTGATCAACAAATGGTCTCCACTAGAAATCTAAGAATGTGATCTATGGCAAGGAAACATATGTGGGGTGAGGTGTTCGAGCCTCTGGTCGATGATCAATGGCCACAAAACCCAATTATTGTCAAAAATATCCATTAATGACCATTTTCAATAATACATAAGGCTAACACCTACGATTTATGGCCTGGAAATGGTCGGTTGGAATATAAAGAATTCAAAACAATAGATCAGCTTTTAAACCTCAAATGATGTTTCTATGATATTGACTGCATTGTATTCACATGAGTGAGTATTAGAGTACAACTAGTGGATGAAGACGTTATTGGGCTAGCTAATGACCTTTTGTGATACCAGGTTTCCTATAATCCCCTCTATTCAAGGCATACCTAGATGGTGTTTATGTCCACTCAAGTAAAACACTACACTTTATTATGCCACATTGTTTCTCAAAATAAAATAAAGACCATGGGAAATTTAGCTAAATTACATAAGAGATCTGTCCAAACATAGGTTAAGGTTGTAAGGCACCTTTTTCCATCATACAGTTGCTAAAAAGTTGGAATATAAAGAATTCAAAAGAATAGACCAACTTTGAAACTAGAAATAGTGTTTCTATGGTAATGAGGGCATTGTATTCGCATGAGAGGGTATTAGAGTACAACGCACTGAATGAAGACATTAGTGGGCTAGCTAATGACCTTTTGTGATAATATGTTTCCTATAATCCCCTCTATTCAAGGCATACTCAAATGGTGTTTAAGTCCACTCAAGTAAAACACCACACTTCAATTTGCAACATCGTTTCTCAAAATAAAATAAAGACCATGAAAATTTTAGCCAAATTGCATGGGAGACCTGCCAAACATAGGTTAACATTGTAAGGCATATTTTTTAAACCATGCAAAAAGTTGGAATATAAAGAATTCAATACAATAGATAACCTTTTAAACTACAAATGACGTTTCCTGATGTCAAGGGCATTGTATTAGCACGAGAGGGTATTAGAGTACAACTAGTGGATGAAGACGTCATTGGGCTAGCTAATGACCTTTTGTGATTCTAGGTTTCCTATAATCCCCTCTAGGTTTCCTATAATCCCCTCTATTCAATATGCCACATCGTTTCTCAAAATAAAATAAAGACCATGGAAAATTTAGCCAAATTGCATGAGTGAATTGTCCAAACATTGGTTATGGTTGTAAGGCACCTTTTTTCCACCATACAGTTGCTAAAAAGTTGGAATATAAAGAATTCTAATCAATAGATCATCTTTTAAACCACAAATGATGTTTCCATGATATTGAGGGCATTGTATTCACATGAGATGGTATTAGAGTACAACTAGTGGATGAAGACATTGTTGGGCTAGCTACTGACCTTTTGTGATACCTTGTTTCCTATAATCCTCTCTATTCAAGGCATACCTAGGTGGTGTTTATTTCCACTCAAGTAAAACACCGCACATCATTATGCCACATCGTTTCTCAAAATAAAATAAAATAAAGACCATGGGAAATTTAGAAAAATTGCGTGAGAGATCTGTCCAAACATACGTTATAGTTGTATGTCACCTTTTTTCCACCATAAAGTTGTGAAAATGTTGTAATATAAAGAATACAAAACAATAGATCACCTTTTAAATCTCAAATGGCGTTTCTATGATATTGAGGACATTGTATTCAAACGAGTGGGTATTCGAGAACAACTAGTGGATGAAGAAGTTATTGGGCTAGCTAATGACCTTTTGTGATACTAGGTTTCCTATAATCCCCTGTATTAAAGGCATACCTAGATGGTGTTTATGTCCACTCAAGTAAAACATCGCACATCATTACGCCACATCGTTTCTAAAAATAAAATAAAGACAATAGGAAATTTAGCCAAATTGCGTAAGAGATCTGTCCAAACATAGGTTAAGGTTGTAAGACACTTTTTTTTCCACCATACAGTTGCTAAAAAGTTGGAATATAAAGAATTCAAAACAATAGATCATGTTTGAAACAAAAAATAGTGTTTCTATGATATTAAAGGCATTGTATTCGCACGAGAGGGTATTAGAGTACAACTATTGGATGAAGACGCTAGTGGGCTAGCTAATGATCTTTTGTGATAACAGGTTTCTTATAATCCCCACTATTCAAGGAATACTTAAACGGTGTTTATGTCCACTCAAGTAAAACGCCACACATCAATTTGCCACATCGATTCTCAAAATAAGATAAAGATGATAAAAAGTTGGAATATAAAGAATTCAATACAATAGATCAACTTTTAAACCACAAATGATGTTTCCCTGATGTCAAGGGCATTATATTCGGATGAGAGGGTATTAGAGTACAACTAGTGGATGAAGATGTCATTGGGCTAGATAATGACCTTTTGTGATACCAGGTTTCCTATAATACCCTCTATTCAAGGGATACCTAGATGGTGTTTATGTCCACTCAAGTAAAACACCACACATCAATATGACACATCATTTCTAAAAATAAAATAAAGACTATGGAAAATTTAGCCAAATTGCGTGAGTGAACTGTCCAAACATAGGTTAAGGTTGTAAGGCAATTTTTTCCACCATACAGTTGCTAAAAAGTTGGAATATAAAGAATTCAAAACAATAGATCACCTTTTAAATCTCAAATGACGTTTCTATGATATTGAGGGCATTGTATTCACACGAGAGGGTATTAGAGTACAACTAGCGGATGAAGGCGTTATTAGGCTAGTTAATGACCTTTTGTGATACCAGGTTTCCTATAATCCCATTATTCAAGGCATATCTAGATGGTGTTTATGTCCACTCAAGTAAAACACCGCACATCATTATGCCACATCATTTCTCAAAATAAAACAAGGACCATGGGAAATTTTGCCAAATTGCACGAGAGAACTTTCCAAACATAGGTTAGGGTTGTAAGACACCTTTTTTCCACCAAAAAGATGCTAATAAGTAGGAATATAAAGAATTCAAAACACTAGATCACCTTTTAAACTAAAAATGACGTTCCCCTGATGTCAAGGGCATTGTATTCGCACCAGAGGGTATTAGAGTACAACTAGTGGATGAAGACGTTATTGGGCTAGCTAATGACCTTTTGTAATACTAGGTTTCCTATAATCCCCTCCATTCAAGGCATACCTAGACGGTGTTTATGTCCACTCAAGAAAAACAACACACGTCAATATGCCACATCATTTCTCAAAATAAAACAATGACCATAGAAAATTTAGCCAAATTGAGTGAGAGAACAGTCCAAACATAGGTTAAGGTTGTAAGGCACATTGGGTTAGTCGATGAAGACGTCATTGGGCTAAATTTTCCATGGTCTTTATTTTATTTTGAGAAAAGATGTGGCAAATTGATGTGTGGTGTTTTCCTTGAGTGGACATAAACACAATCTAGGTACGCCTTGAATAGAAGGGATTATAGGAAACCTGGTATCACAAAAAGTTATTAGCTAGCCCAATAACGTCTTCAACCTCTAGTTGTACTCTAATACCCTCTCGTGCGAATACAGTGCCCTCAATATCATAGAAACGTCATTTGTGGCTTAAAATGTGATCTATTGTTTTGAATTCTTTATATTCCAACTTTTTAGCAACCGAATGGTGGAAAAATGTGCCTTACAACTTTAACCTATGTTTGGACAGTTCTCTCACTCAATTTGGCTAAATTTTCCATGGTCTTTGTTTTATTGAGAAACAATGTGGCATATTAATATGTGGTGTTTTATTTGAGTGGACATAAACACCGTCTAGGTATGCCTTGAATAGAGGGGATTATAGGAAACCTGGTATCACAAAAGGTCATTAGCTAGCCCAATAACATCTTTGTCCACTAGTTGTACTCTAATACCCTCTCGTGCGAATACAATGCCCTTGACATCTGGGAAACATCATTTTTAGTTTAAAAGGTGATCTATTGTTTTGAATTCTTTATATTCCTGCTTTTTAGCAACTGTATGGTGGAAAAAAGTGCCTTACAACATTAACCTATGTTTGGAAAGTTCTCTCACGCAATTTGCTAAATTTCCCATGGTCTTTATTTTATTTTGAGAAACGATGTGGCATAATGATGTGCGGTGTTTTACTTGAGTGGACACAAATACCATCTAGGTATGCGTTAAATAGAGGGGATTTTAGGTATTTTGCTATCACAAAAGGTCATTTGCTAGCTTAATAACATCTTCATCCACTAGGTGTACTCTAATACCGTCTCTTGTGAATACAATACCCTCAATATCATAGAAACGTCATTTGAGGTTTAAAAGGTGATATATTGTTTTGAATTTTTATATTCCAACTTTTTTGCAACTATATGGTGGAAAAAGATGCCTTACAACCTTAACCTATGTTTGGACAGTTCACTCACGTAATTTGGCTAAATTTTCCATGGTCATTATTTTATTTTGAGAAACGATGTGGCATATTGATGTGTTTTGTTTTTCTTGAGTGGACATAAACACGACTAGGTATGCCTTGAATAGAGAGGATTATAGGAAACCTGGTATCACAAAAGGTCATTAGCTAGCCCAATGACATCTTCATCCACTAGTTGTACTCTAATACCCTCTCGTGCCAATGCAATGCCCTTGACATCAAGGAAACGTCAGTTGTGGTTTAAAAGGTGATCTATTGAATTGAATTCTTTATATTGAAACTTTTTAGCAACTGTATGGTGGAAAAAAGGTGCCTTACAGCCTTAACATATGTTTGGACAGTTCTCCCATGTAGTTTGAGAAACGATGTGGCAAATTGATGTGTGGTGTTTTACTTGAGTGGACATAATCACCGTCTAAGTATGCCTTGAATAGAGGGGTTATAGGAAACCTGTTATCACAAAAGGTCATTAGCTAGCCCACTAAGGTGTTCATCCAGTAGTTGTATTCTAATACCCTCTCGTGTGAATACAATGCCATTGACATCAGGGAAACGTCATTTTTAGTTTAAAAGTTGATCTATTACTTTGAATTCTTTATATTCCTACATTTTAGCAACTGTATGGTGGAAAAAGGTGTCATATAACCTTAACCTATGTTTGGACAGTTCTCTCATGCAATTTCGCTAAATTTCACATGGTCTTTATTATATTTTGAGAAATGATGTGGCATAATGATGTGTGGTGTTTTACTTGAGTGGACAGAAACGCCATCTTAGTGTGCCTAGAATAGAGGGGATTATAGGAAACCTGGTATCGCAAAAGATCATTAGCTAGCCCAATAATGTCTTCATCCACTAGTTGTACTCTAAAACCCACTCGTGTGAATACAATGCCCTCAATATCATAGAAACGACATTTGAGGTTTAAAAGGTGATATATTGTTTTGAATTCTTTATATTCCAACCTTTTAGCATCTGTATGGTGGAAAAAAGGTGCCTTACAACCGTAACCTATGTTTGGACAGATCTCACACGCAATTTGGATTAATTTCCCATGGTCTTTATTTTATTTTGAGAAACGATGTGGCAAAAATGATGTACGGTGTTTTACTTGAGTGGACATAAACAACATCTAGGTATGCCTTGAATAGAGGGCATTATAGGAAACCTAGTATCACAAAAGGTCATTAGCTAGCCCAATAACGTCATCATCCACTAGTTGTGAATACAATGCCCTCAATATCATAGAAACGTCATTTGAGGTTTAAAAGGTGATCTATTGTTTTGAATTCTTTATATTCCAACTTTTTCGCAACTGTATGGTGGAAAAAAGGTGCCTTACAACCTTAACCTATCTTTGTACAGTTCACTCACGTAATTTGGCTAAATTTTCCAAGGTCATTGTTTTATTTTTAGAAACAATGTGGCATATTGATGTGTTTTGTTTTTCTTGAGTGGACATAAACACCGTGTAGGTATGCCTTGAATAGAGGGGATTATAGGAAACCTGGTATCACAAAATGTGATTTGCTAGCCCAATGTCGTCTTCATCGACTAGTTGTACTCTAATACCCTCACGTGCAATTACAATGCCCTTGACACCTGGGAAACGTCATTTGTGGTATAAAAGGTGATCTATTGTTTTGAATTCTTTATATTCCAACTTTTTAGCAATTGTATGGTGGAAAAAAGGTGTCTTACAACCTTAACCTATATTTGGACAGTTCTCTCACGCAATTTGGCTAAATTTCCCATGGTCTTTATTTTACTTTGAGAAACAGTGTGGCATAATGATGTATGGTGTTATACTTGAGTGGACATAAACACTGTGACGGAACCTCCCAAGTAATTAGGCCCACCTACAGTTGTCCTTGTCCAACGGACATCAGACACCCTGTAGATGTTCCTAAGTCACTTGACAAGTTCGGTATCTTTCCTTACCTTACCAGGAACGTTTCACCCGTCTTGCAGACATTACAGAACATCGGAGATAAAGAAATGCGGAAGCGATTACATAAATTACATTTATTTTAGAAGCAAGCTTAAGTTATTTTATTGCAGACCAGAACTAAAAAGGCGAGTGCTGAGTAGTAATATTATACAAACCAAGGGAGGCACAAACTCCTCCCGATAAGTTATAAGCAAAAGATCCTATGTGGAGGACCGAGTCCTCCCGCACTTCAGTCTTGTTTTTCTTCTTTGGGAACCACCTTGGCACAGAAGCAGTAGAAATCTGCTACTTCCTCACCTAAAAACAACGAAGGGATAAACCCTGAGTATGGAATTACTCAGCAAGTCTTACCCGACTAAAGAAAAGACTCTCAAGGGTATGCTGGTTATATGGGAGTCAAGGTAAGGCTTTTCAATAATCAAAGACTCTGTTTTGCAGAAATGCTTACTAAAGTGGATCCTTAAAAATCCAATTTTATTTGTCGAGTTAAGTAAAATTACCTGCACTAGAGTTCTTTCTACCCTAGTTCAATCACTGGTCCTGCACTAGCCAATTTCTTAACAAAAGCCCATCGTCTTTAGTGGAATGCTACGTGTAGGGCAGTGACCAAGTCTTCATAACCGCGAAGGTACGGCGATCCGAATCGATTATACTCAGCTGAGGATCTCCAATCACACGACATATGTAGCACTTAACCCTTGCATATGTCAACCCGCCACCGGGGTTCTTAAGACCAGATCAGGTTCACGCAAACCGAGAGCGCAGATACACCACCGTCCAGCCTCTTGCCACGAAGGGTACACACTACTCTCGCCACCGCTCCACGCCCATTTCGTGTTATCTTATTCTGGCCTTAGTCTGCCCGAGGCAAGGCTTACCCATGACGAGGCATGTGACCAGTTAAAGGGTCCTCGATCATCAAGCCTACATCGACAAGGTCCTTAATCGACTCAGACGGAGACACTACACCGAGACTCTCTTCTCGTGAAAGTCACCCGCCCGGTCTCAACTTAATTATTTCAAACCCAAAGTTTGGTACCTGGCAGAGGTACATCTTTTCCGATGTTGAATCCATCACGGCCATGATGGATCCACCATCAAGTTTTATTTTCGAAAACATTCCACCCACTTTTGCCACAACATCTTTTGTAAAAACAAAACCTTTTGTTTTTCTAAAGCAAGGCTAAGCATCAAAATCTTTTGTAAAACGGGTGATCAAGGAAGGTAATCAAATTCAAGGAAGGTAATGCAGGAATTGTTTTAGCAATCAACTCCTATTACCTAATGCAGCAATCAAGTGAGAAAGATTTTAAAAACATCAAGGAAGGTGGCAAATACACCGGGGCTTGCCTTCGTTTACAGGTGATTCGGGTTCGGATCCACAGATATCGAAGTAGAAGTAGTTGCCTGCTTGCGAATCCGAAGGTGGTGGTGTCCTGTCTTCGGTGACTTCTATCTCTTCTTCACGTTCTAACATCACCATATATATGTATAAGAATGGATGCCATGGGATGCTCATGAGGATGCAAAGATAATATAAACTTATTGACTAGGTCTTGAATACAACTTTCCTTCACGGAACTCCGAGAACTTAGGGTTTCCGGAGTCGGTAAAGGAGTTCACAGGGCAGGGGGGGTGTTTTGAGGTTTGGTGATCAAACAAGGTCCAAATCAACTCAAACTCTACCCAAGGCTTCTAAATATTGTTTTAAGTTCCCATAAAAAGTTTGGGCATTTTTGGACTTTCCAATTATTTTCTAAAAATCCATAACTAATACTTTTAACTACTTTAAATACCCTAAAATTTCTTATTTCCACTAAAAATCATAAAACTATTTTTATTAAATTCTAGGGAAAATAAGGAGCCTAAGAAAATTGGTTTCACAATTTTATCATTTTCCTACCATTTTCTATAATTGTTTTGGCTCTAGAGATAAAAGAAAAAGAAAAACATATGAATAGCACTGGGCCGAATCCAGCCCAGGTCGGCCCACTAACAGAAGAAATGCGCACGCCCGCGCCCGCTCTGGCAGACTTGCACAGAGGCCCTTGGGGTTTTAACTAACTACGAACGAGCCCTTTCACTATTTAACACAGTCACTGACACTTTGCTGAAGAGCCCTCCAACTTCTAAGTCTTCACAGGGAGAGGTGCACGACGGCGGTGGGCGTAGGGACGCTCCGGCGAGGTCCTGGACCGGCTGATTTACCTAAGGATTAATGTCCTACTTCGGTAGAAACCGAATTCAAGTCCTATCCAGTGTTTTCCCCAAATTAATTTGGCTAATGATCAACTACAGAGCTCTGGCCACGGTGGCCGTGAGCATGGCGGCTATACGGTCGTGTTCCCTGCGACCAGAGGACTCTTAGTTCAATTCAGTGGCTCAGCAAGCATCGTAGACGCATAAGAATGCTTAAACAAGGGAGCAGAGGGGAGGAGCTAACCGGAGTATGGCTGGCGACGGTGAGGCTCGTTTCACGGTGGCGGAAATCGGATTTGGGGGAACTATGAAATTCAAGCTCGCTGGCGATCAACTGGGGACAATACTGGGTGTCGGGGTTCTTGACTACCCTATGGAGCTTGCGGTGGCTTCAATTTATAGAGAAGTTAAGCGGCGGTGACGAATTCGGCCGAGCAGTGCAGGCGGCCGGAGCTGGAGAGGAACGTGGGTGCGGTGAACACGTGTTTATCGCCATGGCAGTATCTCCGGTGGTCTACGGGGAGTTCAGAGGAGGTCACGGCAATGCGATGGCGCAATTGGGACACGCGGTGGCCAACGGCGAGGGCACGGCGGCGGCGAGCACTTTACCGCGGGCGGTGAGCCAGGGGAGATGGACTACGGCTAGTCGGAGTGGCTTCCAGGTCACGGGCGGTGACGATCTTTTGACGCCGCGAAGTTGTCCACATACCCGAGCGCGAATCATGACGCCGGCGACGTGAATCACGGCGGAAAGCCACCGGCGGTGAGATCTTTTCTATGGCGGCCGATCTGATCCGGTTAGGGCACTGTACCATCGTGAGTTCCCATCAGAGCACCTGACAGCCCATATTTAGGGTCGATTTTCTCCAATTTTTGTATGGTGACTAAACCAACCGTCTGTAACAAAGTTGTTGTCCATTATACCATCTGCATCTTTGTTACAGCAGCCATGGGCAAATTCTTACTAGATTAGTCATAAACTGTTTCCAAAGATGATCCAATGTCACTGTCAGTCTGATTTTCAGATTTAATCCTCCTGACAGCCAAAGTTTGGGCATGATTATCTCCCATTTTCTTACAAGAACATAGCTTGCACTCTTAAACAAAGTTGTTCTCCTATAATTGGGCTACAAACTTGTTGTGGTCACTTTGGCCAAAAACCCTATATTTCAAAAGATACAGGGCTCCAAAGTTGAGCCCTCAACACTGAATTTCAGACTTAGAATGAAACCTAAGTGAGGTCCATTTTGCATTTAAGTCCAAAACTTAGGGTTTGGCTTTCAAGTCCACATATTTGTGAACCAAATGACTTAAAATACTTATTTAGCTTGGTTTTTGCACTTTAGTCCAAAAGTGGACTAATTTTGCACATAGGCCCCTAGGGTTTAGTTTTAGGGTTTTCCAGGGTTCCATTTAGGGTTTCTGGTATCCCAGGGGTATAAATGTGATTCAACTTTATTTTTGGGGTCATGTTATGACTTTTACCCTAAAGCTTTTAGGTTTTCTTAACTTGGGTTAAGTTTTACCCCTTTAATCCCTATTTAGGGTAAAGCTGCCTATCCAGGGTCCCATTTGCAAAACACTTAAACAATACAACTTGTTTGAAATTTTTACCTAGTGAATGCACTCTAGGTGTGTCAAACATATGCAATGCCAATGCTTATGATGCCATGCTCATGTTTTAGTTATAGTAACACCAGGGGTGTTACATCCTTCCCTCCATAAAAGAATCTCGTCTCGAGATTAAAAGTCCTAGGGTAAGTAATGGAAAAGGAAACGCGGAATACTTTCATTTCCTTATTTCTGGTACAAGGCAGGGGTGATGTGGGGGTCACTTCTCTATTACACAGTCATACAGGCTTTACAATTTACATGAGGCTAGAAAGCCTGGGAAATTCTTATTCAAGAAGTCTTGAGTTTCCCAAGTAGCTTCATCTTCAGAATGCTGGTTCCACTGTATCTTATAAAATTTGAGAGTTTTTCTCCGGGTAACCCTGTCCTTTTGATCCAGAACTCGAATAGGATGTTCCGAGTATGTTAAATCTGGTTCCAGGACAACATCAGTCACTTCAACGTTTCTATCGGGAACCCGAAGACACTTCTTCAATTGTGACACATGGAACACATTATGCACAGCAGACAAGGTTTCGGGTAATTGGAGTCGGTATGCCACTGGTCCACATTGCTCAAGTACCAGGAATGGACCAATGTACCTGGGTGCAAGCTTCCCTTTAACCCCGAAACGCGATACACCCTTCATTGGTGAAACTTTCAAGTAGACATAATCGCCTACCAGAAAACATAAGGGTTGTCGTCGTCGGTCTGCATAACTCTTTTGTCGAGTCTGAGCTTTCTTCATATTATGAACAATTTTCTGAACCTTTTCTTCGACCTCTTTTACCATATCAGGCCTAAAGAAGTACCTTTCTCCAGGTTCAGACCAATTTAGCGGAGTACGACATCGACGTCCATATAAAGCTTCAAAGGGTGCCATCTTGATACTTTCTTGATAGCTATTATTATATGAAAACTCCGCCAAAGGCAAACATTCATCCCATTTCGGTGAGAAGTCCAGAACACATGCCCGCAGCATATCTTCAAGTATTTGGTTCACTCTCTCAGTCTGTCCACTGGTTTGAGGATGATAGGCCGAACTGTGGAGTAACTTAGTACCCAGGGATTTATGAAGTTCTTCCCAGAATTTGGATACAAATTGTGGTCCACGATCCGACACTATAGTCTTTGGAACACCATGCAAACTGAGAATACGGGCGATGTACAACTCCGCATAGGTAATGACGGGATATTTTACTTTGACAGGGAGGAAGTGGGCGATCTTGGTAAGTCGATCAATGATAACCCAAATAGAGTCATACCCTTTTGTCGTCCTGGGCAGTCCCACAATAAAGTCCATACTGATGTCTTCCCATTTCCATGTTGGGATTGGCAAAGATTGTAATGGACCAGCAGTTTTCATGTGTATGGCCTTGACACGTCTACAAGTGTCACACTTAGCCACATAGCGTGCAATTTCGATTTTCATCTTTGTCCACCAATAATGTTGCTTTAAGTCTTGATACATCTTAGTGCTTCCGGGATGAATAGAATAACGACTAAGATGTGCTTCATCAAGAATTTGCTGGCGGAGTTCTTCGTTCTTTGGCACTACTATGCAGTTTTTAAACCATATCACACCTCGATCGTCTTCCTTGAAACACTTGGCTACTCCAGCCCTTATCTTCTCTCGTATGTGCTTCATACCCAAATTATCTTTTTGAGCATCAATTATTCTTTGCAACATGATTGACTCAAGCTTTAGTTGATTTAGAGTCCCTTGTTGGATTATCCCCAGGTTTAGCTTCTCCATCTCTTGACACAAAGTGTGGTCAGAGGTCTTCACCATAACACAGTGGCAGGAAGTCTTATGACTCAGTGCATCTGCCACCACATTGGCTTTGCCTGGGTGATAATGGATCTCCAGTTCATAGTCTTTAATAAGCTCAAGCCATCGTCTTTGCCTCATATTTAATTCTGACTGTGTGAAAATGTACTTCAAACTTTTATGATCTGTATATATGTGACAGATATTTCCCAGCAGATAGTGACGCCAAATCTTCAGGGCATGAACCACAGCAGCTAGCTCCAGATCATGAGTTGGGTAATGCTCCTCATGTCGGCGCAACTGCCTTGAAGCATACGCAATTACTCGGCCCTCTTGCATCAGTACACAGCCGAGCCCACTGCCAGATGCATCACAATATACGTCAAAAGGCTTAGTGATGTCCGGTTGAGCCAATACCGGAGCAGTGGTTAATAATGTCTTCAATTGCTCAAAGGCTTCATTACACTTAGAAGACCAATTGAACTTAATGTCATTCTTCAATAAACTTGTGATTGGCTTCACAAGCTTAGAAAAATCTGGTATGAATCTGCGATAATACCCAGCTAGTCCAAGAAAACTCCGGACTTGGTGAACAGTGGTTGGGGGTTTCCACTCCAGAATATCTTTGACCTTGCTAGGATCTACCGCAATTCCTTTAGCTGATAACACGTGCCCCAAAAAATTGAATTTCCTCCAGCCAGAACGCGCACTTGCTGAACTTGGCATATAGCTGATGTTCCCTCAGGCGCGTCAATACAATCCGTAGATGCTGAGCATGGTCCTCTTCATTTTTAGAATATATCAAGATATCATCGATGAAGACTACCACGAACTTGTCCAACTCGGGCATGAACACCGAGTTCATTAAATAGGTGAAGTGGGCAGGAGCATTTGTGAGCCCGAAAGACATTGCCAGGTATTCAAACAATCCATACCGCGTAGTAAATGCGGTCTTCGGTATATCCTCGGGCCGAATACGGATTTGATGATAGCCCGACCCGAGATCAATTTTGGAAAATACCCTCGCCCCAGTCAGTTGATCAAATAAGATGTTGATCCTTGGAAGAGGGTACTTATTCTTAATGGTGACCTTCATTCAGGGGTCGATAATCCACGCACATTCGCAAGGTTTGATCCTTCTTCTTAACAAAAATGGCGGGACAACCCCATGGGGACGAGCTTGGCCGGATGAATCCCTTATTCAGTAGATCTTGTAATTGAATTTTCAATTCCGCCAACTCATTAGGGGGCATACGGTACGATCTTCGGGAGATGGGAGCCGTACCGGGCTTTAGCTCAATTACGAATTCTACATCTCTTTCAGGGGGCAGTCCAGGCAAATCTTCCGGAAATACATCTGGAAACTCACATACTACCGGAATGTTCTTGATCTCCGGTATAATGGCTTCATATACTCCACCAGAAGCTTTGGCTGGATTGGTTACGGGGAGAGACAACAGAATCTCTTCTTGATTATAGCTCAACCTGACGGTTCTGAGTTCAGTGTTGAGAATTGCCTTGTGTTGGGTTAACCAGTTCATACCCAAAATTACATCTATATCCTGGCCTTTCAGAACTATCATGTTAGCAGGAAAGTTCCGTCCGGCCATTGTTACTGGCACTTCATAGGCCACTTCTCTAGTAAAAATGTGTCCCCCAGGTGAATGAATTTTAAATCCCTCTTTTGATTCATGGCATGCAATGTGATGTTGCTCCACAAATTTCTTGCTGATGAATGTATGTGAAGCACCAGAATCAAAAAGAATAATTGCAGGATGACTGGCCACGGGAAACGTACCCATCATCACCGGCTCTCCTTCCGGTGTAGTGGCCACTTGAGTGTAATATACACGCCCCGTCTTCTTTGTATTTTTCCCCACAGTATTTCCTTTGGGCTGAGCTGATCTCCCAGATCCTTGCGGAGCATTTGATTGATTTTGCTTAGGATATGGGCAGTCTTTGATGAAATGTCCCGACTTGCCGCAATTAAAACACCCAGTTGAAGAACTAGGCAAGGCAGGGAATCGAGTGCCTGGGGCACCCGGCTGATTTGGGGTAGTGGGGATATTGTTGGGGCGAATAATGATAGGCTGTTTGAAAGGGAATGAGGGTGGACGAGAAAAAATGTGATTTTGGCTTGAAGGCCGGATCACAAACCGTTGCTTCTTCGCCTGGCCCTGATTAGGCCTCTCACCACCGAATCCCTTGTTTTTCCCAGAACTTGCGTATTTTGCTTCAAAAGATAAGGCTGTGCTGACAGCCTTTCCATACGTGAGATCTATGCATGTGGCCATCTTTCTCTGTAGCCGATCATTTAAACCCCGCATAAAACAGTTCTTCTTCTTTAAATCAGTATTCACCTGGTCGATGGCATACTGCGACAGGTGATTAAACTTGTTGAGATACTGATTGACGGTATCTCCCCCTTGTTTTAACTTCATAAATTCTTCCTGTTTCATATGCAGCACTCCTTCGGGTATGTAGTGCTCACGGAAGGCTGCTTTAAACTCTTCCCAGGTGACTTGATGGTTGACGGGTTGAATAGCCACAAAATTTCCCCACCAGGTACTGGCAGGACCACGTAGTTGTTGTGCTGCGAACAACGGCTTCTGCGTCTCTGAACAACGGAGAAGACCAAACTTTTGTTCGATAACCCGTATCCACTCATCAGCTTCTAGTGGATCTTCAGCTTTCACAAATAGGGGTGGACGGGTTTCAGAGAAGTCCAGATAGGTGGTTTCACGGGGGCCTTGCTGAAAACCCCTTCCTGCCTGCTGCTGGAATTGTTGTTGACCCGCCATTTCCCTAAGGAAACGGGTATTGTCTGCGGTGGCATTCACCAAGGCGGCAATCGCCTCGGCTAACGTGGGAGGAACCGGAGGTGGGTTTGGGGTAACATCCCTTTCCCCAGAAGTTCCGGCTGCGTCCTGTCCTCGAGTCCTGGTCGGCATCTGTGGCAAAGAACATTTGAAGTAAACATAAGGTGCCAGAGAAACCTTCCATTTTACATTACTATAAAAAGTAATGATACAGACTCGATATTACATAACAGGATACATTACCCATTATACAAAAGTTCAACCTATTATACAACAGTACACCCTACAATACACTACTCTACTTTTACTTCTATTATTCCTGCTTTCCATTACTCTTGGCGGCCTCATCGTCAGGTGTGGGAGTCCAGACATCAACCAACCTCAAGGAAGCAGGGGGCTCAAAAAGGTCTAACTCCCCACCCAGCGCGTGTCCCGCAACGTGAGAGGGTCCGGCTTCCGCCTCAGCAGGGTGTGCAGGCACACTAGGGTGTAATTGTGAGTATAGTATATGGACTTCCTCATGCAACGTATTGCAGTAGACCTGCAGATTGTCGACAGTTGAGCTAAGTTCTTTAATTCGGGCCTGAGCCCTTGCTTCCTTAGCACATGCTAGCAAACGAGACTGTACGGCCCAGTCAAGTGCTAAGTCTCGATCAGCAAGCTGATCCTGCAGGTGACGGATGTCCCTTCTTAGTTCATTGATTCTATCTCCGTCTGCGACCCAAGCATCGGTCCTGTGTTGCAGCGCTGCTTGAAGTCGACTCACTCGGGCTTCAAGATCTCCGATGGGGTCATTACTTCCACTGCTGTTGCTTTCATGTCGGGGGGCCAGTTGATGCCGAGGCACTCCAATTGGTCCCGTTGATTTGCGTGCCGTTAGCCTTGTGCGTGGCGGCATCTTTCTAAGGGGGAAAATGTTATTAGTATAATTCTTAGCATGATGCATGTGTAAGTACAGAATCAACCTTAGTCGATTCAACCTTATATACATTGCACTCTTCCTATCTGGTCTTTAAGATAGACTCTTCAGAATACTTAGGTAAGAAGAGAAAAGAGTTTTCAGGTAAGACTTTTGAAAATCCTTTTGAAGATGCCTCATAATATCTGCAGAGAAGGGCTACGCTCCGATACCAGCTGTGACGGAACCTCCCAAGTAATTAGGCCCACCTACAGTTGTCCCTGTCCAACGGACATCAGACACCCTGTAGATGTTCCTAAGTCACTTGACAAGTTCGGTATCTTTCCTTACCTTACCAGGAACGTTTCACCCGTCTTGCAGACATTACAGAACATCGGAGATAAAGAAATGCGGAAGCGATTACATAAATTACATTTGTTTTAGAAGCAAGCTTAAGTTATTTTATTACAGACCAGAACTAAAAAGGCGAGTGCTGAGTAGTAATATTATACAAACCAAGGGAGGCACAAACTCCTCCCGATAAGTTATAAGCAAAAGATCCTATGTGGAGGACCGAGTCCTCCCGCACTTCAGTCTTGTTTTTCTTCTTTGGGAACCACCTTGGCACAGAAGCAGCAGAAATCTGCTACTTCCTCACATAAAAACAACGAAGGGATAAACCCTGAGTATGGAATTACTCAGCAAGTCTTACCCGACTAAAGAAAAGACTCTCAAGGGTATGCTGGTTATATGGGAGTCAAGGTAAGGCTTTTCAATAATCAAAGACTCTGTTTTGCAGAAATGCTTACTAAAGTGGATCCTTAAAAATCCAATTTTATTTGTCGAGTTAAGTAAAATTACCTGCACTAGAGTTCTTTCTACCCTAGTTCAATCACTGGTCCTGCACTAGCCAATTTCTTAACAAAAGCCCATCGTCTTTAGTGGAATGCTACGTGTAGGGCAGTGACCAAGTCTTCATAACCGCGAAGGTACGGCGATCCGAATCGATTATAGTCAGCTGAGGATCTCCAATCACGCGACATATGTAGCACTTAACCCTTGCATATGTCAACCCGCCACCGGGGTTCTTAAGACTAGATCAGGTTCACGCAAACCGAGAGCACAGATACACCACCGTCCAGCCTCTTGCCACGGAGGGTACACGCTACTCTCGCCACCGCTCCACGCCCATTTCGTGTTATCTTATTCTGGCCTTAGTCTGCCCGAGGCAAGGCTTACCCATGACGAGGCATGTGACCAGTTAAAGGGTCCTCGATCATCAAGCCTACATCGACAAGGTCCTTAATTGACTCAGACGGAGACACTACACCGAGACTCTCTTCTCGTGCAAGTCACCCGCCCGGTCTCAACTTAATTATTTCAAACCCAAAGTTTGGTACCTGGCAGAGGTACATCTTTTCCGATGTTGAATCCATCACGGCCATGATGGATCCACCATCAAGTTTTATTTTCGAAAACATTCCACCCACTTTTGCCACAACATCTTTTGTAAAAACAAAACCTTTTGTTTTTCTAAAGCAAGGCTAAGCATCAAAATCTTTTGTAAAACGGGTGATCAAGGAAGGTAATCAAATTCAAGGAAGGTAATGCAGGAATTGTTTTAGCAATCAACTCCTATTACCTAATGCAGCAATCAAGTGAGAAAGATTTTAAAAACATCAAGGAAGGTGGCAAATGCACCGGGGCTTGCCTTCGTTTACAGGTGATTCGGGTTCGGATCCACAGATATCGAAGTAGAAGCAGTTGCCTGCTTGCGAATCCGAAGGTGGTGGTGTCCTGTCTTCGGTGACTTCTATCTCTTCTTCACGTTCTAACATCACCATATATATGTATAAGAATGGATGCCATGGGATGCTCATGAGGATGCAAAGATAATATAAACTTATTGACTAGGTCTTGAATACAACTTTCCTTCACGGAACTCCGAGAACTTAGGGTTTCCGGAGTCGGTAAAGGAGTTCACAGGGCAGGGGGGGTGTTTTGGGGTTTGGTGATCAAACAAGGTCCAAATCAATTCAAACTCTACCCAAGGCTTCTAAAAATTGTTTTAAGTTCCCATAAAAAGTTTGGGCATTTTTGGACTTTCCAATTATTTTCTAAAAATCCATAACTAATACTTTTAACTACTTTAAATACCCTAAAATTTCTTATTTCCACTAAAAATCATAAAACTATTTTTATTAAATTCTAGGGAAAATAAGGAGCCTAAGAAAATTGATTTCACAATTTTATCATTTTCCTACCATTTTCTATAATTGTTTTGGCTCTGGAGATAAAAGAAAAAGAAAAACAGATGAATAGCACTTGGCCGAATCCAGCCCAGGTCGGCCCACTAACAGAAGAAATGAGCGCGCCCGCGCCCGCACTGGCAGACTTGCACAGAGGCCCTTGGGGTTTTAACTAACTACGAACGAGCCCTTTCACTATTTAACACAGTCACTGACACTTTGCTGAAGAGCCCTCCAACTTCTAAGTCTTCACAGGGAGAGGTCCATGACGGCGGTGGGCGTAGGGACGCTCCGGCGAGGTCCTGGACCGGCTGATTTACCTAAGCATTAATGTCCTACTTCGGTAGAAACCGAATTCAAGTCCTATCCAGTGTTTTCCCCAAATTAATTTGGCTAATGATCAACTACGGAGCTCTGGCCACGGTGGCCGTGAGCATGGCGGCTATACAGTCGTGTTCCCGGCGACCAGAGGACTCTTAGTTCAATTCAGTGGCTCGGCAAGCATCGTAGACGCATAAGAATGCTTAAACAAGGGAGCAGAGGGGAGGAGCTAACCGGAGTATGGCTGGCGACGGTGAGGCTCGTTTCACGGTGGCGGAAATCGGATTTGGGGGAACTGTGAAATTCAAGCTCGCTGGCGATCAACTGGGGACAATACTGGGTGTCAGGGTTCTTGACTACCCTACGGAGCTTGCGGTGGCTTCAATTTATAGAGAAGTTAAGCGGCGGTGACGAATTCGGCCGAGCAGTGCAGGCGGCCGGAGCTGGAGAGGAACGTGGGTGCGGTGAACACGTGTTTATCGCCGTGGCAGTAACTCCGGTGGTCTACGAGGAGTTCAGAGGAGGTCACGGCAATGCGATGGCGCAATTGGGACACACGGTGGCCAACGGCGAGGGCACGGCGGCGGTGAGCACTTTACCGCGGGCGGTGAGCCAGGGGAGATGGACTACGGCTAGTCGGAGTGGCTTCCAGGTCACGGGCGGTGACGATCTTTTGACGCCGCGAAGTTATCCACATACCCGAGCGCGAATCATGACGCCGGCGACGTGAATCACGGCGGAAAGCCACCGGCGGTGAGATCTTTTCTATGGCGGCCGATCTGATCCGGTTAGGGCACTGTACCATCGTGAGTTCCCATGAGAGCACCTGACAGCCCATATTTAGGGTCGATTTTCTCCAATTTTTGTATGGTGACTAAACCAACCGTCTGTATCAAAGTTGTTGTCCATTATACCATCTTCATCTTTGTTACAGCAGCCATGGGCAAATTCTTACTAGATTAGTCATAAACTGTTTCCAAAGATGATCCAATGTCACTGTCAGTCTGATTTTCAGATTTAATCCTCCTGACATCCAAAGTTTGGGCATGATTATCTCCCATTTTCTTACAAGAACATAGCTTGCACTCTTAAACAAAGTTGTTCTCCTATAATTGGGCTACAAACTTGTTGTGGTCACTTTGGCCAAAAACCCTATATTTCAAAAGATACAGGGCTCCAAAGTTGAGCCCTCAACACTGAATTTCAGACTTAGAATGAAACCTAAGTGAGGTCCATTTTGCATTTAAGTCCAAAACTTAGGGTTTGGCTTTCAAGTCCACATATTTGTGAACCAAATGACTTAAAATACTTATTTAGCTTGGTTTTTGCACTTTAGTCCAAAAGTGGACTAATTTTGCACATAGGCCCCTAGGGTTTAGTTTTAGGGTTTTCCAGGGTTCCAATTAGGGTTTCTGGTATCCCAGGGGTATAAATGTGATTCAACTTTATTTTTGGGGTCATGTTATGACTTTTACCCTAAAGCTTTTAGGTTTTCTTAACTTGGGTTAAGTTTTACCCCTTTAATCCCTATTTAGGGTAAAGCTGCCTATCCAGGGTCCCATTTGCAAAACACTTAAACAATACAACTTGTTTGAAATTTTTACATAGTGAATGCACTCTAGGTGTGTCAAACATATGCAATGCCAATGCTTATGATGCCATGCTCAAGTTTTAGTTACAGTAACACCAGGGGTGTTACAAACACCATCTAGGTATGCCTTGAATAGAGGGGACTATTGGAAACCTGGTATCACAAAAGTCATTAGCTAGCCAAATAACGTCTTCATCCACTAGTTGCACACTAATACCCTCTCGTGCTAATATATTGCCCTCAAAATCATAGAAACGTCATTTGTGGTTTAAAAGGTGATCTATTGTTTGAATTCTCTATATTCCAACTTTTTAGCAACGGTATGGTGGAAAAATGTGCCTTACAACCTTAACCTATGTTTGGACAGTTCTCTCACTCAATTTGGATAAATTTTCCATGGTCATTATTTTATTTTGAGAAACGATGTGGCATATTGATGTGTGTTGTTTTTCTTGAGTGGATATAAAAACCATCTAGGTATGCCTTGAATAGAGGGGATTATAGGAAACCTGGTATCACAAAAGGTCATTAGCTAGCCCAATAACGTCTTCATCCACTAGTTGTACTCTAATACTCTCTGGTGCGAATACAATGCCCTAGACATCACAGTTTAAAAGATGATCTATTGTTTTGAATTCTTCATATTCCTACTTAATAGCAATAGTTTGGTGGAAAGAAGATTCCTTACAACCTTAACCCATGTTTGGACAGTTCTCTCGTGCAATTTGGCTAAATTTCCCATGGTCTTTATTTTATTTTTAGAAACGATGTGGCATAATGATGTGTGATGTTTTACTTGAGTGGACATAAACACAACAATATGAGTTTAAGTTTATGTGTGTTGTGTGGCCATTGATCATCGACCAGAGGCTCGTACACCTCACCCCACATATGTTTCCTTGCCAAAGATCACATTCTTGGATTTCTGGTGGAGGCCATTACTTGGTCAAAAATCCATTGGTGTTAGCCTTCGGTATTATTGAAAATGGTCATTCATGCTATTTTGGACACAAATAGGGGTTGTTTGATCATTGATCATCGACCAAAGGCCCATAAACCTGACCCCACATATGTTTCCTAGCCATAGATCGCATTCTTGGATTTTTGGTGGAGACCATTTCTTGGTCAAGAATCCGTAGGTGTTGGCCATTGATCATCGACTAGAGGCTCGTACACCTCACCCCACATTTGTTTCCTTGTGATAGATCACATTCTTGGTTTTCGGGCTGAGACCATTTCTTGGCCAAAAATCTGTAGGTATTATTGAAAATGTCGTGCATGCTATGTTCGACAAAAATGGGGGTTGTGTGGCAATTGATCATCGACCAGTTTCGAGTACACCTCACCCCACATATGTTTCCTTCCCATAGTTCACATTCTTGGATTTCTGGCGAAGACTATTTCTTGGTCAAAAATCGGTAGGTGTTAGCCTTTGGTATTATTGAAAATGCTCGTTCAAGGCAATTTCTAACAAAAATGGGGTTGTGTGGCCATTCATCATCGACTAGAGTCTCGTACACCTCACCCCACTTATGTTTCCTTGCCATAGGTCACATTTTTGGATTTCTATGGAGACCATTTTCTTGGTCAAAAATCTGAAGGTGTTAGCCTTCGATATTATTGAAAATGGTCGTTCATGGCTATTTTCGACAAAAATGGGGGTTGTGTGGCCATTGATCATTGACCAGAGGCTCGTTCACCTCACCCCCCATATGTTTCCTTGCCAAAGATCACATTCTTGGATTTTTGGTGAGACCATTTCTTGGTCAAAAATCCGTTGGTGTTAGCCTACGGTATTATTGAAAATGGTCGTTCATGCTATTTTTGAAAAAATAGGGGTGGTGTGGCCTTTGATCATCGACTAGAAGCTCGTACACCTCACCCACATATGTTTCCTTACCGTGGATCACATTCTTGGATTTCTGGTGGAGACCATTTCTTGGTAAAAATCCTAGGTGTTAGCCTTCAGTATTATTGAAAATGATCGTTCATGGCTATTTTCGACAAAATGGGGGTTGTGGGGCCATTGATCATCGACCAGAGGCTTGTACACCAGACCCCACATATGTTTCCTTGTCATATGTCACATTTTTAGATTTCTGGTGGAGACCATTTCTTGGTCAAAAATCCGTAGGTGCTAGCATTCGGTATTATTAAAAATGGTCGTTCATTCTATTTTCGACAAAATGGGGGTTGTGTAGCCATTGACCATCGAACAAAGGCTTGTACACCTGACCCCACATATGTTTCCTTGCCATAGGTCACATTCTTGGATTTCTGGTGGGGTCCATCTGTTGGTCAAAAATCCGTAGGTGTTAGCCTTCGGTATTGTTGAAAATGCTCGTTCTTGCTATATTGGACAAAAATGGGGGTTGTGTAGCCATTGATCATCGACCAAAGGCTCATACACCTGATCCCACATATGTTTCCTTGCCATAGATCACATTCTTGGATTTTTGGTGGAGATCATTTCTTGGTAAAAAAACTCGTTGGTGTAAGCCTTTGGTATTATTGAAAATGGTCGTTTCATGGCTATTTTCGGCAAAGATGAAGGTTGTGTGGCCATTGATCATCGACTAGAGGCTCCTACACCTCACCCCACATAGGTTTCCTTGCCATAGATCACATTCTTGGTTTTCTGGTGGAGACCATTTCTTGGCCAAAAATCTATTGGTGTTAGCCTTCGGTATAATTGAAAATGGTCCTTCATGCTATTTTCGACAAAAATGGGAGTTGTGTGGCCATTGATCATTGACCAGAGGCTCGTACACCTCACCCCATGTATGTTTTCTTTCTAGAGATCACATTCTTGGATTTCTGGTGGAGACCATTTTTTGTTCAAAAATCCGTAGGTGTTAGCCATGGGTATTATTGAAAATGGTCGTTCATGGCATTTTCGACAAAAATAGGTGTTGTGTGACCATTAATCATCGACCAGAGGCTCGTACACCTCACCCCACATATGTTTCCATGCCATAGATCACATTTTTGGATTTTTGGTCGAGACAATTTATTGGTCAAAAATTCGTAGGTGTTTGCCTTCGGTATTATTGGAAATGGTCGTTATTGCAATTTTCGACAAAAATAGGGGTTATGTAGCCATTGACCATCGAATAGAGGCTCGTACACCTGACCCCACATATGTTTCCTTGCCATGGGTCACATTCTTGGATTTCTAGTGGTGACCACTTCTTGGTCGAGATCCGTAGGTGTTAGCCTTCGATATTATTGAAAATGGTCGTTCTTGCAATTTTGGACAAAAATGGGGGTTGTGTGGCCATTGATTATCAACTAGAGGCTCATACACCTGACCCGACATATGTTTCCTTGCCATAGATCACATCCTTGGATTTTTGGTGGAGGCCATTTCATGGTCAAAAATCCGTTGGTGTTAGCCTCGGTATTATTGAAAATGGGGTTTTTTAGTCGATGATCAATGGCCACACAACCCCATTTTTGTCGAAAATAGCATGAACGACCATTTTCAATAATACCAAAGGCTAACACCTACGGATTTTTGACCAAGAAATGGTCTCCACTAGAAATCCAAGAATGTGACCTTTGGCAAGGAAACATATGTGGGGTGAGGTGTATGAACCTCTAGTCGATGATCAATGGACACACAACCCCTATTTTTGTTGAAAATAGCATGAATGACCATTTTCAATAATAGTGAAGGCTAACACCTATGGATATTTGATCAAGAAATGGTCTCTGCCAGAAATGCAAGAATGTGATCTATGGCAAGGAAACATATGTGGTGTGTGGTTTCTGAGCCTCTGATCATTGATCAATGGCCACACAACCACAATTTTTGACGAAAATAGCATGAACGGCCATTTTCAATAATACCGAAGGCTAACACCTACAGATTTTTGACCTATAAATGGTCTCCACCAAAAATACAAAAATGTGATCTATGGCATAGAAACATATGTGGGATGAGGTGTACGAGTCTCTAGTCGATGATCAATGGCCACACAACCCCCATTTTTGTCAAAATAGCATAAACGACCATTTTCAATAATACCGAAGGCTAACACCTATAGATTTTTGACCAAGAAATGGTCTCCACTAGAAATCCAAGAATGTGATTTATGGCAAGGAAATATATGTGGGGTCAGGTGTACGAGCCTCTGTTCGATGGTCAATGGCTACACAACCCCCATTTTTGTCAAAAAATAGAATGAACGACCATTTTCAATAATACTGAAGGATAACACCTATGGATTTTTGACTAAGAAATGGTCTCCACCAGAAATCTAAGAATGTGATCTATGGCAAGGAAAATATGTGGGGTATGGTGTACGAGCCTCTGGTCGATGATCAATGGCCACACAACCCCCATTTTGTCGAAAATAGCCAAGAACAGCCATTTTCAATAATACCGAAGGCTAACGCCTACGAATTTTCGACCAAGAAATGGTCTCCACCAGAAATACAAGAATGTAATCTATGGCAATGAAACATATGTTGGGTGAGGTGTACGAGCCTTTGGTCAATGATAAATGGCCACATAAGCCCCATTTTGGTCGAAAATAGCATGAACGACCATTTTCAATAATACTGAAGGCTAACACCAACGGATTTTTCACTAAGAAATGGTCTCCACCAGAAATTCCAGAATGTGATCTATGGTAAGGAAACATATGTGGGGAGAGGTGTACGAGCCTCTGGTTGACGATCAAAGGCCACCCAACACTTATTTTTGTTGAAAATAGCATGAACGGCCGTTTTCAATAATACCGAAGGCAAACACCTACGGATTTTTGATCAAGAACTGGTCTCCACCAGAAATCCAAGAATGTGATCTATGGCAAGGAACCATATGTGGGGTGAGGTGAACGAGCCTCTGGTCAATGTTCAATGGCCACACAACCCTCATTTTTGTCGAAAATAGCCATGAATGACCATTTTCAATAATACCGAAGGCTAACACCTACAGATTTTTGACCAAGAAATGGTCTCCACCAGAAATCCAAGAATGTGATCTATGGCAAGGAAACATATGTGGGGTGAGGTGAACGAGCCTCTGGTCAACGATCAATGGCCACACGCACTACAACATCTACAGTCATTTTCGGCGGCCAGAAGCCACCGAAAATAAGCCAGTTGCCGCCGAAAATAAGCTATTTTCGGCGGCAAAAGGTTTATTTTCGGCGGCTTCTGGCCGCCAAAAAAAACTGGCCGAAAATAAGGCTTTATTTTCGGCGGCCAGACAGTCAGCCGCCAGAAATTAAAAATGCCGAAAATAAAATCCCTATTTTCGGCGGCCAGGGGGGCCGCCGAAAATTACTAATTTCAGAGCAAAAAAAATTGAAAAAAGCGAAAAATAACAGAATTTCATACAAAATTCATACAATAACAGAAATTCCATACAATAACAGAAAATTCATACTTGAGTTCACAACATAAAACTTGAGTCCATACAAATATAAAGTCCACAAATAGTCCATACAAACATAAAGTCCACAAATAGTTCATTACAACACAGTGCGGCACAAAGCTAACTTAATCACACATTGGGGTCGTTGGAGTTGTGTCCACTACCTCCAGAAGCCAATAACTGGTCGACGAAGTCGTGTAACAGGTTTGGATCCTAAAAAAAAGATGACATTAATAATGGCATTGGTTACATGTATAACGACTATTCAAACAAATTGTTTCTCAAACTAACCTCTCCTGCATAAGCTCCCTCCCCTGCATAAGCTCCTCCTGGTGCTGGTATGACCAGTGGTGGCGTGTTGTGGCCCATGACCCCGGATCCCTACAAAATCAAGTTTAGTAAAGATTTGAAATTAGGTTGATACAAACGACAAGTCTTAACTAAATTGAATAACCTGAGGTGGAGGTGGAGGTGGAGGTGGCGGAGCATGTAATCCCCACTGAGGCATCGACGGCTGAAATTGAGGGAAAACAAATGGTTGCTGCTGTGCCTGCTGTGGAAACCAAGACTGTTGCAAATATAATATATTAGTTATAGAACCAATATCGAGCGTGTTGAGAATAAATAAGACACTCACGTTCATTGCTTGTTGCGCCTGTGCGTTGTAAGCAGCCATGTACTCTGATCGCTGTTGGAGAAATGCCATTTGTTGTTGCAGCATCTCTTCACGAAACTTTTCTTGCTGCTCCCTCATAGCTTCCTCCATGCTAGATACAGAGCGGCGACTACGGCTGCTACTACCACAGCCCGCCTGCGACGAAGAGCCGCCACGAGAACGCAACTCCGTCGAATCGATAACACCGGTAAACATAGAATATCTTGAAGAACAAGAAAATTAGCTATTCGGTCGTAGTTCCAATATTATTGAAAACAATTCACAAGTTCATACCGTCCATGCGCCTTGCCTCCAAGTGAATGCACAACCTCAGCGTCGATGGTAGGCGCTCCTCGCCAATCGTAGTCTTCTCCATACTTCTTAACCATCTCCTGCCCGTATGTCTCCTGCAATACAATATGAAGGTTCAGCACACATGTAATTTATAGCTATATGGGAAGAAAACATTAATCATAACAACAACTAACCATACGCTCAACGGCCGCTTGACTACACAGCTCATCGGAGATTTCACTGTTTTTCGCTCGATGCCCTCTCCTATAAACATCGATTGGGCTCGGGACAACTCCAGTTTGAGCCTCCTGCAAATATATGAGTTCAATCCTGTTTCATTTCTGAGTAAAACAGAATACAACATACTCACCATTCGCTTAGCCAATCGAATGTGTCCATCAGCCCCATAGGTATGGTTGACTACGACCTCATCATCGTCCTCGTCCTGCTGATGGCGCTGCCTATGTCGATTTCTGTTTGACTTCTCAATCCACTCGGGCGAAGCCCATATCTCACACAAAGCCTTGTAAGCCTGCGGCCGGTGTTCCATCCAAGGAAGAGTTACCTGCATATAAAGCGTTAGCTCAAAATTACATTCACATCTGAATGAGCTGTTAAATTAGATTTTTACCTCCATGTACTGGTCTACAGTCAAGTAGACATCTGAATATTGTCGAAAGTTGTTGATAGAATGACCTCGGCGCTTCATGTACGCGTTCACAACCTGTAGACGAGCGTTGGAAAATGCATCCCTGCACACCTTTTTCGCATTTTTCTCTAATACTCGGTCTACATACTCTTGAGCCTCAGGTTCCACACGATAGCGTCTCTGTCCAACATCGAAAATAAAATTAGTTCAAAAACAACTAATAAATGTTAGGTTGAAACAACTAATAAATGTTAGTTCGAAAAAATTACCCAAAAGTCGTGCTTGACAGCGCCTTGAGCTGTTCCATATGTATCATGTGGAGCTAGTGCGAAGTGCGACCAGCTAGTGCAAGGAACCACCACACCTTTCGGGTCGGTGACAATTCCTGGGTTATGTAGACGGCAGAGGTTACCTAAGACTTGATTAACCTGTCTATGGTGACCTCGACCGTCAAATGACGTGTCTTCCCATTGGCTGCATGACAAAAAACAAGAAAGTCATGTCATATATATAGTGTAAAATAAACAAATAAGTAAGAACAAAGTGGCCAAACGTGAGTACCTATCACCAACCGGGATGATCAGTACTCGAGCTTCAGATTGTGCAGGCGCTGACGGAGGTAGGACAAAGTGGCCCTTTCGAGTGCCCCTTCGTCGAACGACAGGAGCCTCGGTGGTATCATCATCCACCTCAGCATCTATGCCCTCATGGGCCTGCTCATCCTCCTCGTCATCCTCCTCATGGGCCTGCTCGTCCTCGTCCTCCTCCTCATGGTGTTGCACCTCCTCGTCGTCCTCCTCTTCCTATGCACATGAAATAGAGACACGTAAAAATTTACATAAACATTTACATAATATCAATTACATAAGTGACTGACAAATAAGATCAATTACATAAACATTTACATCGGTACTCCGTTGTAGAGCGATAGGTGTATCACGTAGTTCTGGCCGAGCGTGTCTCAGCAACGCCTCCTGTCTGCTCTGGCTAGAAGATCTCCCTTGGAAAAGGGAACGTGCACCAGGGAGTATCCTGCTAGCCGCATTAAGAAACCCCCTAGCAGTGCACTTTGGTTTATTCCTACCACTCATCCTGTTCAATAGAAAAACATTAAATGTATTAGCTCCATAAAATTAAGTGAACTAATAAAAAATCAAATAATACATCACATAATATGAAATTTTGCATTACACATCAAAATTCATCAAAATCACGATCAAGGAGTCTTCTTCGATCCAAAGCTCGCAATGTGGCTTTTTTGTTCCTTGGATTTCATTTTCGTTTCGGTGCAACACACTCATCAGTAGTGACATCGTTACGGTCTCCGACTAGTGAGTTCAGTGCAACACCCTCATCGATAGTAAAAGTAGTTGGCAATTCTTCTTCTTGATAAACATCATCGGCCTGTTCGTCTTCGAATTGATAACCAGCAATGCAAGGAGTATGTAAACGTTCCCTAGGGTTCACCTTATGAACTACCCACCATGCTTCAAACTTCGGATTTGGGTACGACATATAGTAGACCTGCTCGCACTGGTGTGCAAGGATAAAATTATCATGGCCTCGAAGTCGTTCCTTGTGCTTTACTTCAGTTATACCATATTGACTTTGTCTAATCCCATTAGTGCTGTCAAACCAATCACATAGAAAGAATACTAATTTCAAAGGTTTGTTCCCTGCAAAATTAAACTCTAGGATGTTTTGAATAATGCCATAATAATTAGTTTCTCTGCCGAGTGCATCGAGTGCCCTAGTTAGAACTCCAGTGTTACGTGTGGCTGCACGAGGACGAGACTTTTCAAATTGGTCTGAACGAAAACGAAAGCCATTCACATCGTATCGACCAAATGTTCTGCAAGTGACCGTCCCATAAGATAGCTGTCTCAAGTCCTCGTGTATGTTAGGAGTCTTTGTGCACTGCAAATAATATACAGTTAAAATGACTACCTCGCGTAAAAGGCTAAATGACATGAAAGTTAAAGAGTTTACATGCTCGCGAAACCAGTCAACAAAATTAGGTCTTCCTTGCCTCCCATGTCGTCGCATAGTATCTAGTTGCTTGCTTGTAGGCTGATGGGAATAAGTCCAATTTTCCTCGTCGAACTTACTGTACGACAAATAAGTAATTAAATATGGCTCCTTTGGTAAAGAAATTAAGGGGTAAAATAAAGACTTACATGAAATATGGCTCCATCTCTTCCATATTAGAGTACATGTATAGCAATGCGGATATTCTTTCATCCATGCTAAGGTGGTAGAACGTGCCCTTACTAGTACTTGTGCCTCTCCATTGGAAAATGTTGAGATCACTAACAGGAGGTTCCTCATCGACATTGTATCGCATGGTAGCAGCATAGACATTATCTTCCTCTGTGAAATACACACTCGTGAAGTATGAAACCTCCTTTAGCAAAAAAGCTTCAGCGATGCATCCTTCTACTCTAGCCTTATTTCGAACCATGCCTCGCAGGTTTTTGAGTGCACGTTCAATGTGATACATCCACCTATATTGTACAGGTCCACCAACCTTTGCCTCATATGGAATGTGAATAAGTAGATGCTCCATCGGATTGAAGAATCCAGGTGGGAATATTTTTTCTAGCTTGCATAACAACACTGGTATTTGTTTCTCCAACTTCTCCATCATATTTTTACTTATTTCTTTAGCATAGATCTGCGTGTAGAAATAACTTAGCTCAGCTATTGCTTGCCACATGGCGTCGGGCATATAACCACGAAACATGACAGGGATAATCCTCTCCATTAATATATGGAAGTCATGGCTCTTTAACCCAGTTAGTTTTCCCGTTTTCAAATTCATAGCTCTTTTCAAGCCCGCAGCATAACCATCGGGAAATTTAAATTTTTTCATCCATCTCATTACCTCGATCTTGTCTTTAGAGGTAAGACAGAACAAGGCACGTGGCGGCTTACCGTTGTCATTGAGCACTTGGGTTGGTCGGTCACAAAGCATTGCTAGATCTCTTCGAGCTTTCAGATTGTCCTTTGTTTTTTCAAAATGCATGCAGGTGTGTATGAGGGCTTCGGCAACATTACTATCTTGGTGCATGACATCAATGTTGTGCACAAGAATCAATGACGACATATAAGGGAGCTCCCAGAGACCACATATATGTGTCCAGTTGTGGTCCACTCCGAATCCTTTGTACTTGTCCCCCTTTTCATTTAGGACAAGGTTGTTCAGCTGAGCATATATTTCTGCCGCGTTAAGACGTTTAGGCGGACCTTTGGTGACCACAGTGTTCTTTATAAAGTTTTTCTTATCGCTCCTAAAGGGGTGTTTCCTGGGCAACCAGCGTCGATGACAATCGAACTAAGTGATCTTTCCACCATGAGCAAGACGGAAGCAATCTGTATCTGAACCGCAATATGGACATGTCAATCTACCATGTGTACTCCAACCGGTAAAAATAGCATACGCCATGAAGTCATGCACCGACCACAAATACGCAACTCGAAGTTTGAATATCTGTTTTGTAAAAACATCGTAAGCTTCAACACCTTTCCAAAGCTCCTTCAACTCTTCAATCAAGGGTTTTAACATGACATTGAGGTTCTTTCCAGGATAGTCTGGGCCAGGAATGATTAAGCAAAGAAATATAAATTCATATTTCATACAAAGAGAAGGTGGAAGGTTGTATGGAATAATAAAGACGGGCCAACATGAGTATGATGATGCCATTTGACCAAAAGGTGTGAAGCCATCGGTCGCGAGGCTGATTCGAACATTCCTCGGATCAGCTGCAAACTCGGGATCAAACGTGTCGAGAGCCTTCCATGCATCCCCATCTGAAGGGTGCACGATTAGGTCATCGTTATCACAGACACCTTCTTTGTGCCATCGCATGTGCATAGCGGTTTTTTTAGATAGAAACATCTGTTTCACTCGAGGAGTTAGTGGCAAGTAGCGAAGCTGCTTATGTGCAACATCTGTCATCACCTTCTCACCCTCATCATTAACGACTTCCACAAATCTAGATTGTCCACATTTCAGACATTTTTTCTCTTCCGCATGCTCCTTCATGAAAAGCATACAATTAGTTTTGCACACATCAATCTTCTCATAATCCATACTGAGACCTTTGATAATTGTCTTTGAATGGTACATGTCTTTAGGCAACTTATTAGGCTTTGGGAGCACATCTCCTAATAACTTTAAAATCTCATTGTAACAATTGTTCGAGAAAAAGTACTTGGACTTAATGGCCATGAGCCGAGTCACAAAAGCGAGTATACTCACATCTGTGTGTTCATGCAACGGCTCTTCAGAGTCTTTTAGTAGTTTAAAAAATCTGGAAACCTCTGGTGTGGCAGGATCCTCGGAGCTTAGGTTGAATTCTGGACGTAGCGAATCTAGCATCTCATGCATCGCATCATCGCCAGCCCAATCATTGTTCTCCTCCTCTTCTACATTCCTGTTGGGTACTACCTCACCATGATGTTCCCACACCTCATATCCGGGCATAAATCCAAACTGACAAAGACCTAGGCTAACTCTTTCCTTATTAAGAAATATACTGTTTTCGTGACGCCTACAAGGGCATCTAACAGTGCCGGTTAAGGACAAGGCGAATACGTGGTCCACAAAATCTTTGGTCTTGGCTACCCACTCATCAGAATGACGTCCATTCCTACTCCAGCCATTGTACATCCATGCACGGTCTTCAGCCATGCCTGAGACTGTTAAACCGAACCATATCGTGAAACCATTATTCAATTTCATCAAGTGTATCGGTCCTATATGTATAGACAAGGATAGATTCTAAACCACAGCAAGCTACCAGGACCCACAATAATTTTGGCAGCATAACCTCGCTGCCACTAAATAATATTATTTATATATAAAACAAAGAATGACATAATATTAATCAAATCAAATTAAGTACCACATACACTAATAATGCAATTATTCTACGTACCAATACCAATACTATTAAAATTAATAATATAATAGTACCACATTTTAATATGAAATTAATGTCTAAATACAATATACCTCTAATTACTAAAACACATATACCACTAATACATTAATGAAATCGAATTAAATAATAATATTAATCACACAACTAATTAAACATACACAATCACAAATATATATTAATTTCGGCGGCAATTAAACAACGGCCGCCGAAAATATTGAATAAATAACGCAAAAAAATACCTAACGATCGTGGCTTTCAACGGCGACGACGACGGAGTCGATTGAACGGCGACGATCGACGGGGGCAGCGGGGGGCTTTGAACGGCGGTCGACGGCGGCTCGGGGCGGTGGCGGCGGCTTTGGGGCGACGGCGCCAGGCGAGCACGCGCGCGTCCCACGTGCAGGGGCGCTGCGCGGCGCGGGGGAGGGCACGGCGCGGGGCCGGCGGTGAGGAGCAGGGCGGCGCGGGGCCGGCGGTGAGAGCGGCGGCGCGGGCAACAGAACAGAGAGAGCGGTCGGGAGAAGAGAGAAAGAGAAAGGTCGGCGCTGACCGTTTTAAACAGTTTATTTTCGGCGGCATGGGCAGGGGCCGCCGAAAATTACATAATTTTCGGCGACTGCGTCAGGAGCTGCCGAAAATTACGTAATTTTCGGCGGCCTCTGTCCATGGCCGCCGAAAATAAATTTATTTTCTGCGGCCTACCTCGGCCGCCGAAAATTGGCCGTTATTTTCGGGGGCTAAAGGTTAGCCGCCGAAAATAACAGGGGCCGCCGAAAATGGTGTACAGTGCTGTTGTGACGACCCCCATTTTTGTCGAAAATAGCCATGAACGAGCATTTTCAATAATACCAAAGGCTACAGATTTTTGACCAAGATATGGTCTCCACCAGAAATCCAAGAATGTGACCTATGGCAAGGAAACATATGTGGGGTGTGGTGTACGAGTAACTGGTCGATGATCAATGGCCACACAACTCACATTTTGTCGAAAATAGCATGAACGACCATTTTCAATAATAACGAAGGCTAACACCTATGGATTTTTTACCAAGAAATGGTTTCCATCAGATATCCAAGAATGTGATCTATGGCAAGAAAACATACGTGGGGTGAAGTGTACGTGCCTCTGGTCGATAGTGCGGCCATTGATCATCGACCAGAGGCACGTACACTTCACCCCACGTATGTTTTCTTGCCATAGATCACATTCTTGGATTTTTGATGGAAACTATTTCTTGGTCAAAAATCCATATGTGTTAGCCTACATTATTATTGAAAATGATCGTTCATGCTATTTTCGACAAAAATGGGGGTTGTGTGGCCATTGATCATCGACCAGTTACTCGTACACCTCACCCCACATATGTGTCCTTTCCATATGTCACATTCTTGGATTTCTGGTGGAGACCATTTCTTGGTCAAAAATCTATAGCCTTTGGAATTATTGAAAATGGTTGTTCATGGCTATTTTCGACAAAAATGGGGGTCGTGTGGCAATTGATCATTGACTAGAGGCTCGTTCACCTCACCCCACATATGTTTCCTTGCCATAGATCACATTCTTGGATTTCTGGTGGAGACCATTTCTTGGTCAAAAATCTGTAGGTGTTAGCCTTCGGTATTATTGAAAATGGTCGTTCATTACTATTTTCGACAAAAATGGGGGTTGTGTGGCCATTGATCATTGACCAGAGGCTCGTTCACCTCACCCCACATATGGTTCCTTGCGATAAATCACATTCTTGGATTTCTAGTGGAGACCAGTTCTTGGTCAAAAATCTGTAGGTGTTTGCCTTCAGTATTATTGAAAATGGTCGTTCATGCTATTTTCAACAAAAATAGGTGTTGGGTGGCCTTTGATCGTCAACCAGAGGCTCGTAAGCCTCTCCCCACATATGTTTCCTTGCCATCGATCACATTCTTGGATTTCTGGTGGAGACCATTTCTTAGTGAAAAATCCGTTGGTGTTAGCCTTCAGTATTATTGAAAATGGTCGTTCATGCTATTTTTGACCAAAATGGGGCTTGTGTGGCTATTTATCATTGACCAAAGGCTCGTACACCTCACCCCACATATGTTTCCTTGCTATAGATTACATTCTTGTATTTTGGTGGAGACCATTTCTTGGTCGAAAATCCGTAGGCGTTAGCCTTCGGTATTATTGAAAATTGTTGTTCTTGGCTATTTTCGACAAAATGGGGGTTGTGTGGCCATTGATCATCGACCAGAGGCTCGTACACCATACCCCACATATTTTCCTTGCCATAGATCACATTCTTAGGTTTCTGGTGGAGACGATTTCTTAGTCAAAAATCCATAGGTGTTATCCTTCGGTATTATTGAAAATGGCCGTTCATGCTATTTTTGACAAAAATGCTAGTTTGGTGTATGAGCCTCTGGTCGAAGATCAATGGCCACACAACACCCATTTTTGTCGAAATCGCCATGAATGACCATTTTCAATAATACCGAAGGCCAACACATTCAGATTTTTGCCCAAGAAATGGTCTCCACCAGAAATCTAAGAATGTGATCTATGGCAATGAAACATATGTGGGGTGAGGTGTACGAGCCTCTGGTCGATGATCAACGGCCACACAACCCCCATTTTTGTCGAAAATAGCCATGAACGACCATTTTCAATAATACCGAAGGCTAACACCTACGGATTTTTGACCAAGAAATGGTCTCCACTAGAAATCCAAGAATGTGATATATGACAAGAAAACATATGTGGGGTGAGGTGTAGGAGCCTCTGGTCGATGATCAATGGCCACACAACCCCCATTTTTGTCGAAAATAGCCATGAGCGACCATTTTCAATAATTCCGACCAGAGGCTCATACACCTCACCCCACATATGTTTCCTTTCCATAGATCACATTCTTGGATTTCTGGTGGAGACCATTTCTTGGTCAAAAATTCGTAGGTGTTAGCCTTCGGTATTATTGAAAATGGTCGTTCATGGCTATTTTCATCAAAAATGGGGGTTGTGTGGCCATTTATCATCGACCAAAGGCTCGTACACCTCACCCCACATATGTTTCCTTGCTATAGATCACATTCGTGGATTTCTGGTGGAGACCATTTCTTGGTCAAAAATTCGTACGTATGTGGGGTGAGGTGTATGGGCCTCTGGTCGTTGATCAATGGCCACACAACGCCCATTTTTTGTCGAAAATAGCGATCCACGACCATTTTCAATAATACAAAAGGCTAACACGTATGGATTTTTGACCAAGAAATGGTCTCCAACAGAAATCCGAGAATGTGATATATGGCAAGGAAACATATGTGGGGTGAGGTGTACGAGCCTCTGGTCGATGATCAAAAGCCACACACCCCCATTTTGTCGAAAATAGCCATGAACGACCATTTTCAATAATACCGAAGGCTAAGGAAACATATGTAAGCCTTCAGTATTATTGAAAATGATCGTTCATGGCTATTTTCGACAAAATGGGGGTTGTGTGGCCATTGATCATCGACCAGAGGCTCGTACACCTCACCCCACATATGTTTCCTTGCCATAGATCACATTCTTGGATTTCTAGTGGAGGCCATTTCTTGGGCAAAAATCCGAATGTGTTAGCCTTCGGTATTATTGAAAATTGTCATTCATGGCTATTTTCGACAAAAATGGGGGTTGTGTGGCCATTGATCTTTGACCAGATGCTCATACACCTCACTACACATATGTTTCCTTGCCATAGATCACATTCTTGGATTTATGGTGGAGACCATTTCTTGGTCAAAAATCCGTAGGTGTTAGCCTTCAGTGTCATTGAAAATTGTCGTTCATGGCTATTTCCGACAAAAATGGGGGTTGTGTGGTCATTGATCATCGACCAGAGGCTCGTACACTTCACCCCACATAGGTTTTCTTGCCATAGATCACATTCTTGGATTTCTGGTGGAGACCATTTCTTAGTCAAAAATCTGTTGGTGTTAGCCTTCGGTATTATTGAAAATGGTCGTTCATGGCTATTTTCGACTAAAATGGGGGTTGTGTGGCCATTTATCATCGACCAGAGGCTCGTACACCTCACCCCACATATGTTTCCTTGCCATAGATCACATTCTTGGATTTCTGGTGGAGACCATTTATTGGTCAAAAATCTGCACGTGTTAGCCTTCATTATTATTGAAAATGGTCATTCATGGCTATTTTCGACAAAAATGGGGGTTGTGTGGCCATTGATCGTCGACCAGAGGCTCGTAAACCTCACCCCACATATGTTTCCTTGCCATAGATCACATTCTTTTATTTCTAGTGGAGACCATTTCTTGGTCAAAAATCTGAATGTTTTAGCCTTCGGTACTATTGAAAATGGTCGTTTATGGCTATTTTAGACAAAAATGGGGGTTGTGTGGCCATTGATATTCGACCAAAGGCTCATACACCTCACTGCACATGTTTCCTTTCCATAGATCACATTCTTGGATTTATGGTGGAGACCATTTCTTGGTCAAAAATCCGTAGGTGTTAGCGTTCAGTGTCATTGAAAATGGTTGTTCATGGCTATTTTCGACAATAATGGGGTTTGTGTGGCCATTGATCATCGACCAGAGGCTCGTACACTTCACCCCACATATGTTTTCTTGCCATAGATCACATTCTTTGTTTTCTAGTGGGGACCATTTCTTGGTCAAAAATCCGTTGGTGTTAGCCTTCGGTATTATTGAAAATGGTCGTTCATGGCTATTTTCGACAAAAATGGGGGTTGTGTGGTCATTTATCATCGACCAGAGGCTCATACACCTCACCCCACATATGTTTCCTTGCCATAGATCACATTCTTGGATTTCTGGTGGAGACCATTTCTTGGTAAAAAATCCGTAGGTGTTAGCCTCTCGTATTATTGAAAATGGTCGTTCATGGCTATTTTCATCAAAAATGGGGGTTGTGTGGCCATTTATCATCGACCAGAGGCTCGTACACCTCACCCCACATATGTTTCCTTGCCATAGATCACATTCTTGGATTTCTGGTGGAGACCATTTCTTGGTCAAAAATTCGTACGTGTTAGCCTTCGATATTATTGAAAATGGTCGTTCATGGCTATATTCGACAAAATGGGGGTTGTGTGGCCATTGATCATCGACTAGAGGCTCATACACCTCACCCCACATATGTTTCCTTGCCATAGATCACATTCTTGGATTTCTGCTGGAGACCATTTCTTGGGCAAAAATCCGAATGTGTTAGCCTTCGGTATTTTCGACCAGAGGCTCATATACCTCACTACACATATGTTTCCTTGCCTTAGATCAAATTCTTGGATTTATGGTGGAGACCATTTCTTGGTCAAAAATCAATAGGTGTTAGCCTTCAGTGTCATTGAAAATGGTCGTTCATGGCTATTTTCGACAAAAATGGGGGTTGTGTGGCCATTGATCATCGAGCAGAGGCTCGTACACTTCACCCCACATATGTTTTCTTGCCATAGATCACATTCTTGGGTTTCTGGTGGAGACCATTTCTTGGTCAAAAATCTGTTGGTGTTAACCTTCGGTATTATTGAAAATGGTCGTTCATGGCTATTTTCGACTGAAATGGGGGTTGTGTGGCCATTTATCATCGACCAGAGGCTCTTACACCTCACCCCACATATGTTTCCTTGCCATAGATCACATTCTTGGATATCTGGTGGAGACCATTTTTTGGTCAAAAATCCGTACGTGTTAGCCTTCGGTATTATTGAAAATGGTCATTCATGGCTATTTTCAACAAAAATGAGGGTTGTGTGGCCATTGATCATCGACCAAAGGCTCGTACACCTCACCCCACATATGTTTCCTTGCCATAGATCACATTCTTTGATTTCTGGTGGAGACCATTTCTTGGTCAAAAATCCGAATGTGTTAGCCTTCGGAACTATTGAAAATGGTCGTTCATGGCTATTTTCGACAAAAATGGGGGTTGTGTGGCCATTGATATTGGACCAGAGGCTCCTACACCTCACTACACATATGTTTCCTTGCCATAGATTACATTCTTGGATTTATGGTGGAGACCATTTCTTGGTCAAAAATCCGTAGGTGTTAGCCTTCAATGTCATTGAAAATGGTCGTTCATGGCTATTTTTGACAAAAATTAGGGTTGTGTGGCCATTGATCGTCGACCAGAGGCTCATACACCTCACCCACATATGTTTCCTTGCCGTAGATCACATTCTTGGATTTCTGGTGGAGACCATTTCTTGGTCAAAAATTCGTAGGTGTTAGCCTTCGGTATTATTGAAAATGGTCGTTCATGGCTATTTTTGACAAAAATAAGGGTTGTGTGGCCATTGATCATCGACCAGAGGCTCATACACCTCACCCCACATATGTTTCCTTGCCATAGATCACATTCTTGGATTTCTGGTGGAGACCATTTCTTGGTCAAAAATCCGTAGGTGTTAGCCTCTAGTATTATTGAAAATGGTCGCTCATGGCTATTTTCATAAAAATGGGGGTTGTGTGGCCATTTATCATCGACTAGAGGCTCATAAACCTCACCCCACATATGTTTCCTTGCCATAGATCACATTCTTGGATTTCTGGTGGAGACCATTTCTTGGTCAAAAACTCGTACGTGTTAGCCTTCGGTATTATTGAAAATGGTCGTTCATGGCTATTTTCGGCAAAATGGGGGTTGTGTGGCCATTGATCATCGACCAGAGGCTCGTACACCTCACCCCACATATGTTTCCTTGCCATAGATCACATTCTTGGATATCTGGTGGAGACCATTTTTTGGTCAAAAATCCGTACGTGTTAGCCTTCGGTATTATTGAAAATGGTCATTCATGGCTATTTTCAACAAAAATGAGGGTTGTGTGGCCATTGATCATCGACCAAAGGCTCGTACACCTCACCCCACATATGTTTCCTTGCCATAGATCACATTCTTTGATTTCTGGTGGAGACCATTTCTTGGTCAAAAATCCGAATGTGTTAGCCTTCGGAACTATTGAAAATGGTCGTTCATGGCTATTTTCGACAAAAATGGGGGTTGTGTGGCCATTGATATTGGACCAGAGGCTCCTACACCTCACTACACATATGTTTCCTTGCCATAGATTACATTCTTGGATTTATGGTGGAGACCATTTCTTGGTCAAAAGTCCGTAGGTGTTAGCCTTCAATGTCATTGAAAATGGTCGTTCATGGCTATTTTTGACAAAAATTAGGGTTGTGTGGCCATTGATCGTCGACCAGAGGCTCATACACCTCACCCACATATGTTTCCTTGCCGTAGATCACATTCTTGGATTTCTGGTGGAGACCATTTCTTGGTCAAAAATTCGTAGGTGTTAGCCTTCGGTATTATTGAAAATGGTCGTTCATGGCTATTTTTGACAAAAATAAGGGTTGTGTGGCCATTGATCATCGACCAGAGGCTCATACACCTCACCCCACATATGTTTCCTTGCCATAGATCCCATTCTTGGATTTCTGGTGGAGACCATTTCTTGGTCAAAAATCCGTAGGTGTTAGCCTCTAGTATTTTTGAAAATGGTCGCTCATGGCTATTTTCATAAAAATGGGGGTTGTGTGGCCATTTATCATCGACTAGAGGCTCATAAACCTCACCCCACATATGTTTCCTTGCCATAGATCACATTCTTGGATTTCTGGTGGAGACCATTTCTTGGTCAAAAACTCGTACGTGTTAGCCTTCGGTATTATTGAAAATGGTCGTTCATGGCTATTTTCGGCAAAATGGGGGTTGTGTGGCCATTGATCATCGACCAGAGGCTCGTACACCTCACCCCACATATGTTTCCTTGCCATAGATCACATTCTTGGATTTCTGGTGGAGATCATTTCTTGGGCAAAAATCCGAATGTGTTAGCCTTTGGTATTTTTGAAAATGGTCATTCATGGCTATTTTCGACAAAAATGGGGGTTGTGTGGCCATTGATCTTCGACCAGAGGGTCATACACCTCACTACACATATGTTTCCTTGCCATAAATCACATTCTTGGATTTATGGTGGAGACCATTTCTTGGTCAAAAATCCGTAGGTGTTAGCCTTCAGTGTCATTGAAAATGGTCGTTCATGGCTATTTTCGACAAAAATTAGGGTTGTGTGGCCATTGATCGTCGACAAGAGGCTCATACACCTCACCCCACATATGTTTCCTTGTCGTAGATCACATTCTTGGATTTCTGGTGGAGACCATTTCTTGGTCAAAAATCCGTAGGTGTTAGCCTTCGGTATTATTGAAAATGGTCGTTCATGGCTATTTTCGACAAAAATAAGGGTTGTGTGGCCATTGACCATCGACCAGAGGCTCATACACCTCACCCCACATATGTTTCCTTTCCATAGATCACATTCTTGGATTTCTGGTGGAGACCATTTCTTGGTCAAAAATCCGTAGGTGTTAGCCTCTAGTATTATTGAAAATGGTCGCTCATGGCTATTTTCATAAAAATGGGGGTTGTGTGGCCATTTATCATCGACAAGAGGCTCATAAACCTCACCCCACATATGTTTCCTTGCCATAGATCACATTCTTGGATTTCTGGTGGAGACCATTTCTTGGTCAAAAACTAGTACGTGTTAGCCTTCGGTATTATTGAATATGGTCGTTCATGGCTATTTTCGGCAAAATGGGGGTTGTGTGGCCATTGATCATCGACCAGAGGCTCGTACACCTCACCCCACATATGTTTCCTTGCCATAGATCACATTCTTGGATTTCTGGTGGAGACCATTTCTTGGGCAAAAATCCGAATGTGTTAGCCTTTGGTATTTTTGAAAATGGTCATTCATGGCTATTTTCGACAAAAATGGGGGTTGTGTGGCAATTGATCTTTGACCAGAGGCTCATACACCTCACTACACATATGTTTCCTTGCCATAAATCACATTCTTGGATTTATGGTGGAGACCATTTCTTGGTCAAAAATCCGTAGGTGTTAGCCTTCAGTGTCATTGAAAATGGTCGTTCATGGCTATTTTCGACAAAAATGGGGGTTGTGTGGCCATTGATATTCGACCAAAGGCTCATACGCCTCACCCCACATATGTTTCCTTGCCGTAGATCACATTCTTGGATTTCTGGTGGAGACCATTTCTTGGTCAAAAATCCGTAGGTGTTAGCCTTCGGTATTATTGAAAATGGTCGTCCATGGCTATTTTCGACAAAAATAAGGGTTGTGTGGCCATTGACCATCGACCAGAGGCTCATACACCTCACCCCACATATGTTTCCTTGCCATAGATCACATTCTTGGATTTCTGGTGGAGATCATTTCTTGGTCAAAAAATCGTAGGTGTTAGCCTCTAGTATTATTGAAAATGGTCGCTCATGGCTATTTTCATAAAAATGGGGGTTGTGTGGCCATTTATCATCGACCAGAGGCTCATAAACCTCACCCCACATATGTTTCCTTGCCATAGATCACATTCTTGGATATCTGGTGGAGACCATTTTTTGGTCAAAAATCCGTACGTGTTAGCCTTCGGTATTATTGAAAATGGTCATTCATGGCTATTTTCAACAAAAATGAGGGTTGTGTGGCCATTGATCATCGACCAGAGGCTCGTACACCTCACCCCACATATGTTTCCTTGCCATAGATCACATTCTTTGATTTCTGGTGGAGACCATTTCTTGGTCAAAAATCCGAATGTGTTAGCCTTCGGAACTATTGAAAATGGTCGTTCATGGCTATTTTCGACAAAAATGGGGGTTGTGTGGCCATTGATATTGGACCAGAGGCTCATACACCTCACTACACATATGTTTCCTTGCCATAGATTACATTCTTGGATTTATGGTGGAGACCATTTCTTGGTCAAAAATCCGTAGGTGTTAGCCTTCAGTGTCATTGAAAATGGTCGTTCATGGCTATTTTTGACAAAAATTAGGGTTGTGTGGCCATTGATCGTCGACCAGAGGCTCATACACCTCACCCACATATGTTTCCTTGCCGTAGATCACATTCTTGGATTTCTGGTGGAGACCATTTCTTGGTCAAAAATTCGTAGGTGTTAGCCTTCGGTATTATTGAAAATGGTCGTTCATGGCTATTTTTGACAAAAATAAGGGTTGTGTGGCCATTGATCATCGACCAGAGGCTCATACACCTCACCCCACATATGTTTCCTTGCCATAGATCACATTCTTGGATTTCTGGTGGAGACCATTTCTTGGTCAAAAATCCGTAGGTGTTAGCCTCTAGTATTATTGAAAATGGTCGCTCATGGCTATTTTCATAAAAATGGGGGTTGTGTGTCCATTTATCATCGACTAGAGGCTCATAAACCTCACCCCACATATGTTTCCTTGCCATAGATCACATTCTTGGATTTCTGGTGGAGACCATTTCTTGGTCAAAAACTCGTACGTGTTAGCCTTTGGTATTATTGAAAATGGTCGTTCATGGCTATTTTCGGCAAAATGGGGGTTGTGTGGCCATTGATCATCGACCAGAGGCTCGTACACCTCACCCCACATATGTTTCCTTGCCATAGATCACATTCTTGGAATTCTGGTGGAGACCATTTCTTGGGCAAAAATCCGAATGTGTTAGCCTTTGGTATTTTTGAAAATGGTCATTCATGGCTATTTTCGACAAAAATGGGGGTTGTGTGGCCATTGATCTTCGACCAGAGGGTCATACACCTCACTACACATATGTTTCCTTGCCATAAATCACATTCTTGGATTTATGGTGGAGACCATTTCTTGGTCAAAAATCCGTAGGTGTTAGCCTTCAGTGTCATTGAAAATGGTCGTTCATGGCTATTTTCGACAAAAATTAGGGTTGTGTGGCCATTGATCGTCGACAAGAGGCTCATACACCTCACCCCACATATGTTTCCTTGTCGTAGATCACATTCTTGGATTTCTGGTGGAGACCATTTCTTGGTCAAAAATCCGTAGATGCTAGCCTTCGGTATTATTGAAAATGGTCGTTCATGGCTATTTTCGACAAAAATAAGGGTTGTGTGGCCATTGACCATCGACCAGAGGCTCATACACCTCACCCCACATATGTTTCCTTTCCATAGATCACATTCTTGGATTTCTGGTGGAGACCATTTCTTGGTCAAAAATCCGTAGGTGTTAGCCTCTAGTATTATTGAAAATGGTCGCTCATGGCTATTTTCATAAAAATGGGGGTTGTGTGGCCATTTATCATCGACAAGAGGCTCATAAACCTCACCCCACATATGTTTCCTTGCCATAGATCACATTCTTGGATTTCTGGTGGAGACCATTTCTTGGTCAAAAACTAGTACGTGTTAGCCTTCGGTATTATTGAATATGGTCGTTCATGGCTATTTTCGGCAAAATGGGGGTTGTGTGGCCATCATCGACCAGAGGCTCGTACACCTCACCCCACATATGTTTCCTTGCCATAGATCACATTCTTGGATTTCTGGTGGTGACCATTTCTTGGGCAAAAATCCGAATGTGTTAGCCTTTGGTATTTTTGAAAATGGTCATTCATGGCTATTTTCGACAAAAATGGGGGTTGTGTGGCATTTGATCTTTGACCAGAGGCTCATACACCTCACTACACATATGTTTCCTTGCCATAAATCACATTCTTGGATTTATGGTGGAGACCATTTCTTGGTCAAAAATCCGTAGGTGTTAGCCTTCACTGTCATTGAAAATGGTCGTTCATGGCTATTTTCGACAAAAATGGGGGTTGTGTGGCCATTGATATTCGACCAAAGGCTCATACACCTCACCCCACATATGTTTCCTTGCCGTAGATCACATTCTTGGATTTCTGGTGGAGACCATTTCTTGGTCAAAAATCCGTAGGTGTTAGCCTTCGGTATTATTGAAAATGGTCGTCCATGGCTATTTTCGACAAAAATAAGGGTTGTGTGGCCATTGACCATCGACCAGAGGCTCATACACCTCACCCCACATATGTTTCCTTGCCATAGATCAGATTCTTGGATTTCTGGTGGAGATCATTTCTTGGTCAAAAAATCGTAGGTGTTAGCCTCTAGTATTATTGAAAATGGTCGCTCATGGCTATTTTCATAAAAATGGGGGTTGTGTGGCCATTTATCATTGACTAGAGGCTCATAAACCTCACCCCACATATGTTTCCTTGCCATAGATCACATTCTTGGATTTCTGGTGGAGACCATTTCTTAGTCAAAAACTCGTACGTGTTAGCCTTCGGTATTATTGAATATGGTCGTTCTTGGCTATTTTCGGCAAAATGGGGGTTGTGTGGCCATTGATCATCGACCAGAGGCTCGTACACCTCACCCCACATATGTTTCCTTGCCATAGATCACATTCTTGGATTTCTGGTGGAGACCATTTCTTGGGCAAAAATCCGAATGTGTTAGCCTTCAGTGTCATTGAAAATGGTCATTCATGGCTATTTTCGACAAAAATGGGGGTTGTGTGGCCATTGATCTTCGACCAGAGGCTCATACACCTCACTACACATATGTTACCTTGCCATAGATCACATTCTTGGATTTATGGTGGAGACCATTTCTTGGTCAAAAATCCGTAGGTGTTAGCCTTCAGTGTCATTGAAAATGGTCGTTCATGGCTATTATCGACAAAAATTAGGGTTGTGTGGCCATTGATCGTCGACCAGAGGCTCATACACCTCACCCCACATATGTCTCCTTGCCGTAGATCACATTCTTGGATTTCTGGTGGAGACCATTTCTTGGTCAAAAATCCGTAGGTGTTAGCCTTCGGTATTATTGAAAATGGTCGTTCATGGCTATTTTCGACAAAAATGGGGGTTGTGTGGCCATTGATCATCGACCAGAGGCTCATACACCTCACCCCACATATGTTTCCTTGCCATAGATCACATTCTTGGATTTCTGGTGGAGACCATTTCTTAGTCAAAAATCCGTAGGTGTTAGCCTCTAGTATTATTGAAAATGGTCGCTCATGGCTATTTTCATCAAAAATGGGGGTTGTGTGGCCATCTATCATCGACTAGAGGCTCGTAAACCTCACCCCACGTATGTTTCCTAGCCATAGATTACATTCTTGGATTTCTGGTGGAGACCATTTCTTGGTCAAAAATTCGTACGTGTTAGCCTTCGGTATTATTGAAAATGGTCGTTCATGGCTATTTTCGACAAAATGGGGGTTGTGTGGCCATTGATCATCGACCAGAGGCTAGTACACCTCACCCCACATATGTTTCCTTGCCATAGATCACATTCTTGGAATTCTGGTGGAGACCATTTCGTGGGAAAAAATCCGAATGTGTTAGCCTTCGGTATTTTTGAAAATGGTCATTCATGGCTATTTTCGACAAAAATGGGGGTTGTGTGGCCATTGATCTTCGACCAGAGGCTCATACACCTCACTACACATATGTTTCCTTGCCATAGATCACATTCTTGGATTTATGGTGGAGACCATTTCTTAGTCAGAAATCCATAGGTGTTAGCCTTTAGTGGCATTGAAAATGGTCGTTCATGGCTATTTTCGACAAAAATGGGGGTTGTGTGGCCATTGATAATCGACCAAAGGCTCGTACACTTCACCCCACATATGTTTTCTTGCCATAGATCACATTCTTGGATTTCTGGAGGAGACCATTTCTTGGTCAAAAATCTGTTGGTGTTAGCCTTCGGTATTATTGAAAATGGTCGTTCATGGCTATTTTCGACTAAAATGGGGTTTGTGTGGCCATTTATCATTGACCAGAGGCTCGTACAATTCACCCCACATATGTTTCCTTGCCATAGATCACATTCTTGGATTTCTGGTGGAGACCATTTCTTGGGTAAAAATCCGTACGTGTTAGCCTTCGGTATTATTGAAAATGGTCATTCATGACTATTTTCGACACAAATGGGGGTTGTATGGCCATTGATCTTCGACCAGAGGCTCATACACCTCACTACACTTATGTTTCCTTGCCATAGATCACATTCTTGGATTTATGGTGGAGACCATTTCTTGGTCAAAAATCCATAGGTGTTAGCCTTCAGTGTCATTGAAAATGGTCGTTCATGGCTATTTTCGACAAAAATGGGGGTTGTGTGGCCATTGATCATCGACCAGAGGCTCGTACACTTCACCCCACATATGTTTTCATGCCATAGATCACATTCTTGGATTTCTAGAGGAGACCATTTCTTGGTCAAAAATCTGTTGGTGTTAGCCTTCGGTATTATTGAAAATTGTCGTTCATGTCTATTTTTGACTAAAATGGGGTTTGTGTGGCCATTTATCATCGACTGGAGGCTTGTTCAATTCACCCTACATATGTTTCCTTGCCATAGATCACATTCTTGGATTTCTGGTGGAGACCAATTTTTGGTCAAAAATCCATAGGTGTTAGCCTTCAATGTCATTGAAAATGGTCGTTCATGGCTATTTTCGACAAAAATGGGGGTTGTGTGGCCATTGATCATCGACCAGTGGCTCGTACACTTCACCCCACATATGTTTTGTTGCCATAGATCAGAATCTTGGATTTCTCGTGGAGACCATTTGTTGGTCAAAATTTTGTAGGTGTTAGCCTTCAATGTCATTGAAAATGGTCATTCATGGCTATTTTCGACAAAAATGGGGGTTGTGTCGCCATTGATCATTGACCAGAGGATCGTACACCTCACCCCACATAAGTTTCCTTGCCATATATCACATTCTTCGATTTCTGGTGGAGACCATTTCTTGGTCAAAAATCCGTAGGTGTTAGCCATCGGTATTATTGAAAATGGTCGTTCATGGCTATTTTCAACAAAAATGGGGGTTGTGTGGCAATTTATCATCGACCAAAGGCTCATACACCTCACCCCACATGTGTTTCCTTGCCATAGACCACATTCTTGGATTTCTGGTGGTGACCATTTCTTGGTCAAAAATCCGTAGGTGTTAGCCTTCGGTATTATTGAAAATGGTCGTTCATGGCTATTTTCGACAAAAAATGGGGGTTGTGTGGCAATTTATCATTGACCAAAGGCTCATACACCTCACCCCACATATGTTTCCTTTCCATAGACCACATTCTTGGATTTCTGGTGGAGACCATTTGTTGGTCAAAAATCCGTAGGTGTTAGCTTTCGGTATTATTGAAAATGGTCGTTCATGGCTATTTTCATCAAAAATGGGGGTTGTGTGGCCATTTATCATCGACCAGAGGCTCGTACACCTCACCCCACATATGTTTCCTTTCCATAGAGCACACTCTTGGATTTCTGGTGGAGACCATTTCTTGGTCAAAAATTCGTACGTGTTAGCCTTCGGTATTATTGAAAATGGTCGTTCATGGCTATTTTCGACAAAATGGGGGTTGTGTGGCCATTGATCATTGACCAGAGGCTCCTACACCTCACCCACAAATGTTTCCTTGCCGTAGATCACATTCTTGGATTTCTGGTGCAGACCTTTTCTTGGTCAAAAATTCATACGTGTTAGCCTTTGGTATTATTGCAAATGGTCGTTCATGGTTATTTTTGACAAAATAGAGGTTCTATGGCCATTGATCATCGACCAGAGGCTCATACACCTCACCCCACATATTTTTCCTTGACATAGATCACATTTTTGGATTTCTGGTGGAGACCATTTCTTGGGCAAAAATCCGAATGTGTTAGCCTTCGGTATTATTGAAAATGGTCATTCATGGCTATTTTCGACAAAAAATGGGGGTTGTGTGGCCATTTATTTTCAACCAAGGGCTCATACACCTCACTACACATATTTTTTCTTGCCATAGATCACATTCTTGGATCTATGGTGGAGACCAGTTCTTGGTCAAAAATCCATAGGTGTTAACCTTCAGTGTCATTGAAAATAGTCGTTCATGGCAATTTTCGACAAAAATAGGGGTTGTGTGGCCATTGATAATCGACCAGAGGCTCGTACACCTCACCCCATATATGTTTCCTTGCCATAGATCACATTCTTGGATTTCTGGTGGAGACCATTTCTTGGTCAAAAATCCATAGGTGTTAGCCTTCGGTATTATTGTAAATGGTCGTTCATGACTATTTTCGACAAAAATGGGGGTTGTGTGGCCATTTATCATCGACCAGAGGCTCGTACACCTCACCCCACATATGTTTAATTGCCATAGATCACAATCTTGGATTTCTCGTGGAGACCATTTCTTGGTCAAAAATCCGTACGTGTTAGCCTTCGGTATTATTGAAAATGGTCGTTCATGGCTGTTTTCGACAAAAATGGGGGTTGTGTGGCCATTGATCATCGACTAGAGGCTCGTACACCTCACCCCAAATATGTTTCCTTGCCATAGATCATATTCTTGGATTTCTGGTGGAGACGATTTCTAGGTCAAAAATCCGTAGGTGTTAGCCTTCGGAATTATTGAAAATGGTCGTTCATGGCTATTTTCGACAAAAATGGTGGTTGTGTGGCCATTGATTATCGATCAGAGGCTCGTACACCTCACCCCACATATGTTTCCTTGCCATAGATCACATTCTTGGATTTCTGGTGGAGACCATTTCTTTGTCAAAAATTTGTAGGTGTTAGCCTTCGGTATTATTGTAAATGGTCGTTCATGGCTATTTTCAACAAAAATGGGGGTTGTGTGGCCATTGATCATCGACCAGAGGCTCATACACCTCACCCCACATATGTTTCCTTGCCATAGATTAAATTCTTGGATTTCTGGTGGAGACCATTTCTTGGTAAAAAATCCGTACGTGATAGCCTTCGGTATTATTGAAAATGGTCATTCATGACTATTTACGACACAAATGGGGGTTGTATGGCCATTGATCTTCGACCAGAGGCTCAAACACCTCACTACACATATGTTTCCTTGCCATAGATCACATTCTTGGATTTCTCGTGGAGACCATTTGTTGGTCAAAAATTCATAGGTGTTAGCCTTCAGTGTCATTGAAAATGGTCATTCATGGCTATTTTCGACAAAAATGGGGGTTGTGTCACCATTGATCATCGACCAGAGGCTCGTACACCTCACCCCACATAAGTTTCCTTGCTATAGATCACATTCTTGGATTTCTGGTGGAGACCATTTCTTGGTCAAAAATCCGTAGGTGTTAGCCTTCGGTATTAATCAAAATGGTCGTTCATGGCTATTTTCGACAAAAATGGGGGTTGTGTGGCAATTGATCATCGACCAAAGGCTCATACACCTCATCCCACATATGTTTCCTTGCCATAGACCACATTCTTGGATTTCTGGTGGAGACCATTTCTTTGTCAAAAATCCGTAGGTGTTAGCCTCTGGTATTATTGAAAATGATCGTTCATGGCTATTTTCATCAAAAATGGGGGTTGTGTGGCCATTGATCATTGACCAGAGGCTCGTACACTTCACCCCACATATGTTTTCTTGCTATAGATCACATTCTTGGATTTCTGGTGGAGACCATTTCTTGGTCAAAAATCTGTTGGTGTTAGCCTTCGGTATTATTGAAAATGGTCGTTCATGGCTATTTTCGACTAAAATGGGGGTTGTGTGGCCATTTATCATCGACCAGAGGCTCGTACACCTCACCCCACATATCTTTACTTGCCATAGATCACATTCTTGGATTTCTGGTGGAGACCATTTCTTGGTTAAAAATCCGTACGTGTTAGCCTTCGGTATTATTGAAAATGGTCATTTATGGCTATTTTCGACAAAAATGGGGTTGTGTGGCCATTGATTATCGACCAGAGGCTCGTACACCTCACCCCACATATGTTTCCTTGCCATAGATCACATTCTTGGATTTCTGGTGGTGACCATTTCTTGGTCAAAAATCCGTAGGTGTTAGCCTTCGGTATTATTGAAAATGGTCGTTCATAGCTATTTTCGACAAAAATGGGGGTTGTGTGGCCATTGATCATCGACCAAAGGCTCGTACACCTCACCCCACATATGTTTCCTTGCCATAGACCACATTCTTGGATTTCTGGTGGAGACCATTTGTTGGTCAAAAATCCGTAGGTGTTAGCCTTCGGTATTATTCAAAATGGTCGTTCATGGCTATTTTCATCAAAAATGGGGGTTGTGTGGCCATTTATTATCAACCAGAGGATCGTACACCTCACCCCACATATGTTTCCTTGCCATAGATCACATTCTTGGATTTCTGGTGGAGACCATTTCTTGGTCAAAAATTCGGACGTGTTAGCCTTCGGTATTATTAAAAATGGTCGTGGTCGTTCATGGCTATTTTCGACAAAATGGGGGTTGTGTGGCCATTGATCATCGACCAGAGGCTCGTACATCTCACCCACATATGTTTCCTTGTTGTAGATCACATTCTTGGATTTCTGGTGGAGACCATTTCTTGGGCAAAAATCCGAATGTGTTAGCCTTCGGTATTATTGAAAATGGTTATTCATGGCTATTTTCGACAAAAATGGGGGTTGTGTGGCCATTTATCTTCAACCAGAGGCTCATACACCTCACTACACATATGTTTTCTTGCCATAGATCACATTCTTGGATCTATGGTGGAGACCAGTTCTTGGTCAAAAATCCATAGGTGTTAGCCTTCAGTGTCATTGAAAATAGTCGTTCATGGCTATTTTCGACAATAATGGGGGTTGTGTGGCCATTGATAATCGACCAGAGGCTCGTACACCTCACCCCACATATGTTTCCTTGCCATAGATCACATTCTTAGATTTCTGGTGGAGACCATTTCTTGGTCAAAAATCCGTAGGTGTTAGCCTTTGGTATCATTGAAAATGGTCGTTCATGGCTATTTTCGACAAAAATGGGGGTTGTGTGGCCATTGATCATCGACCAGAGGCTCGTACACCTCACCCCACATATGTTTCCTTGCCATAGATCAAATTCTTGGATTTCTGGTGCAGACCATTTCTTGGTCAAAAATCCGTAGGTGTTAGCCTTCGATATTATTGTAAATGGTCGTTCATGGCTATTTTCGACAAAAATGGGGGTTGTGTGGCCATTGATCATCGACCAGAGGCTCATACACCTCACCCCACATATGTTTCCTTGCCATAGATCACATTCTTGGATTTCTGGTGGAGACCATTTCTTGGTCAAAAATCTGTAGGTGTTAGCATCTGGTATTATTGAAAATGGTCGTTCATGGCTATTTTGATTAAAAATGGGGGTTGTATGGCCATTTATCATCGAACAGAGGCTCGTACATCTCACCCCACATATGTTTCTTGCCATAGATCATATTCTTGGATTTCTGGTGGAGACCATTTCTTGGTCAAAAATTCGTACGTGTTAGCCTTCGGTATTATTGAAAATGGTCGTTCATGGCTATTTTCGACAAAATGGGGGTTGTGTGGCCATTGATCATCGACCAGAGGCTCGTACACCTCACCCCACATATGTTTCCTTTCCATAGATCACATTCTTGGATTTCCGGTGCAGACCATTTCTTGGGCAAAAATCCGAATGTGTTAGCCGTCGGTATTTTTTAAAATGGTCATTCATGGCTATTTTCGATAAAAATGGGGGTTGTTTCGCCATTGATCTTCGACCAGAGGCTCATACACCTCACTACACATATGTTTCCTTGCCATATATCACATTCTTGGATTTATGGTGGAGACCATTTCTTGGTCAAAAATCCATAGGTGTTAGCCTTCAGTGTCATTGAAAATGGTCGTTCATGGCTATTTTCGACAAAATAGAGGTTCTGTGGCCATTGATCATCGACCAGAGGCTCGTACACCTCACCCCACATATGTTTCCTTGCCATAGATCACATTCTTGGATTTCTGGTGGAGACCGTTTCTTGGTCAAAAATCCGTAGGGGTTAGCCATCGGTATTATTGAAAATGGTCGTTCATGGCTATTTTCGACAAAAATGGGGGTTGTGTGGCCATTGATCATCGACCAGAGGCTCACACACCTCACCCCACATATGTTTCCTTGCCATAGATCACGTTCTTGGATTTCTGGTGGAGACCATTTCTTTGGCAAAAATCCGTAGGTGTTAGCCTCTGGTATTATTGAAAATGGTCGTTCATTTTTGACCAAGAAATGGTCTCCACCAGAAATCCAAGAATGTGATCTATGGCAAGGAAACATTTGTGGGTGAGGTGTACGAGCCTCTAGTCGATTATCAATGGCCACACAACCCCCATTTTTGTCGAAAATAGCCATGAACGACTATTTTCAATGACACTGAAGGCTAACACCTACGGATTTTTGACCAAGAACTGGTCTCCACCATAGATCCAAGAATGTGATATATGGCAAGAAAACATATGTGTAGTGAGGTGTATGAGCCTCTGGTTGAAGATAAATGGCCACACAACCCCCATTTTTGTCGAAAATAGCCATGAATGACCATTTTCAATAATACCGAAGGCTAACACCTACGGATTTTTGACCAAGAATGGTCTCCACCAGAAATCCAAAAATGTGATCTATGGCAAGGAAACATATGTGGGGTGAGGTGTATGAGCCTCTGGTCGATGATCAATGGCTACAGAACCTCTATTTTGTCGAAAATAGCCATGAACGACCATTTTCAATGACACTGAAGGCTAACACCTATGGATTTTTGACCAAGAAATGGTCTCCACCATAAATCCAAGAATGTGATATATGGCAAGGAAACATATGTGTAGTGAGGTGTATGAGCCTCTGGTCGAAGATCAATGGCGAAACAACCCCCATTTTTATCGAAAATAGCCATGAATGACCATTTTCAAAAAAATCGAAGGCTAACACATTCGGATTTTTGCCCAAGAAATGGTCTCCACCAGAAATCCAAGAATGTGATCTATGGCAAGGAAACATATGTGGGGTGAGGTGTACAAGCCTCTGGTCGATGATCAATGGCCACACAACCCCCATTTTGTCGAAAATAGCCATGAACGACCATTTTCAATAATACCGAAGGCTAACACGTACGAATTTTTGACCAAGAAATGGTCTCCACCAGAAATCCAAGAATGTGATCTATGGCAAGAAACATATGTGGGGTGAGGTGTACGAGCCTCTGGTCGATAATAAATGGCAATACAACCCCCATTTTTTATCAAAATAGCCATGAACGACCATTTTCAATAATACCAGAGGCTAACACCTACAAATTTTTGACCAAGAAATGGTCTCCACCAGAAATCCAAGAATGTGATCTATGGCAAGGAAACATATGTGGGGTGAGGTGTATGAGCCTCTGGTCGATGATCAATGGCCACACAACCCCCATTTTTATCGAAAATAGCCATGAACGACCATTTATAATAATATCGAAGGCTAACACCTACGGATTTTTGAACAAGAAATGGTCTCCACCAGAAATCCAAGAATTTGATCTATGGCAAGGAAACATATGTGGGGTGAGGTGTACGAGCCTCTAGTCGATGATCAATGGCCACAGAACCCCCATTTTTGTCGAAAATATGAACGACCATTTTCAATAATACCGAAGGCTAACACCTACGGATTTTTGACCAAGAAATCGTCTCCACTAGAAATCCAAGAATATGATCTATGGCAAGGAATTATATGTCGGGTGAGGTGTACGAGCCTCTGGTCGATGATCAATGGCCACACAACCCCCATTTTGTCGAAAATAGCCATGAACGACCATTTTCAATAATACCCAAGGCTAACACGTACGGATTTTTGACCAAGAAATGGTCTCCACGAGAAATCAAAGATTTTGATCTATGGCAATAAAACATATGTGGGGTGAGGTGTACGATCCCTCTGGTCTATGATCAATGGCCACACAACCCCCATTTTTGTCGAAAATAGCCATGAACGACCATTTTCAATAATACCGAAGGCTAACACCTACAGATTTTTGACCAAGAAATGGTCTCCACCAGAAATCCAAGAATGTGACCTATGGCAAGGAAACATATGTGGGGTGAGGTGTATGAGCCTCTGGTCGATTATCAATGGCCACACAACCCCCATTATTGTCGAAAATAGCCATGAACGACTATTTTCAATGACACTGAAGGCTAACACCTATGGATTTTTGACCAAGAACTGGTCTCCACCATAGATCCAAGAATGTGATCTATGGCAAGAAAACATATGTGTAGTGAGGTGTATGAGCCTCTGGTTGAAGATAAATGGCCACACAACCCCCATTTTTGTCGAAAATAGCCATGAATAACCATTTTCAATAATACCGAAGGCTAACACATTCGGATTTTTGCACAAGAAATGGTCTCCACCAGAAATCCAAGAATGTGATCTACGGCAAGGAAACATATGTGGGTGAGGTGTATGAGCCTTTGGTCGGTGATCAATGGCCACAGAACCTCTATTTTGTCGAAAATAGCCATGAACGACCATTTTCAATAATACCGAAGGCTAACACGTACGGATTTTTGACCAAGAAATGGTCTCCACCAGAAATCCAAGAATGTGATCTACGGCAAGGAAACATATGTGGGTGAGGTGTACGAGCCTCTGGTCGATGATCAATGGCCACACAGCCCCCATTTTGTCGAAAATAGCCATGAACGACCACGACCATTTTCAATAATACCGAAGGCTAACACGTACGAATTTTTGACCAAGAAATGGTCTCCACTAGAAATCCAAGAATGTGATCTATGGCAAGGAAACATATGTGGGGTGAGGTGTACGAGCCTCTGGTTGATGATAAATGGCCACACAACCCCCATTTTTGATGAAAATAGCCATGAACGACCATTTTCAATAATACCGAAGGCTAACACCTACGGATTTTTGACCAAGAAATCGTCTCCACCAAAAATCCAAGAATATGATCTATGGCAAAGAATTATATGTCGGGTGAGGTGTACGAGCCTCTAGTCGATGATCAATGGCCACACAACCCCCATTTTTGTCAAAAATAGCCATGAACGACCATTTTCAATAATACCGAAGGCTAACACGTACGGATTTTTGACAAAGAAATGGTCTCCACGAGAAATCCAAGATTTTGATCTATGGCAATAAAACATATGTGGGGTGAGGTGTACGAGCCTCTGGTCGATGATCAATGGCCACACAACCCCCATTTTTGTCGAAAATAGCCATGAACAACCATTTTCAATAGTACCGAAGGCTAACACTTACGGATTTTTGACCAAGAAATGGTCTCCACCAGAAATCCAAGAATGTGATCTATTGCAAGGAAACATATGTGGGGTGATGTGTATGAACCTCTGGTCGATTATCAATGGCCACACAACCCCCATTATTGTCGAAAATAGCCATGAACGACTATTTCCAATGACACTGAAGGCTAACACCTATGGATTTTTGACCAAGAACTGGTCTCCACCATAGATCCAAGAATGTGATCTATGGCAAGAAAACATAAGTGTAGTGAGGTGTATGAGCCTCTGGTTGAAGATAAATGGCCACACCACCCCCATTTTTGTTGAAAATAGCCATGAATAACCATTTTCAATAATACCGAAGGCTAACACGTACGGATTTTTGACCAAGAAATGATCTCCACTAGAAATCCAAGAATGTGATCTACGGCAAGGAAACATATGTGGGTGAGGTGTACGAGCCTCTGGTCGATGATCAATGGCCACACAACCCCCATTTTGTCGGTAATAGCCATGAACGACCACGACCATTTTCAATAACACCGAAGGCTAACACGTACGAATTTTTGACCAAGAAATGGTCTCCCCTATAAATCCAAGAATGTGATCTATGGCAAGGAAACATATGTGGGGTGAGGTGTACGAGCCTCTGGTTGATGATAAGTGGCCACACAACCCCCATTTTTGATGAAAATAGCCATGAACGACCATTTTCAATAATACCGAAGGCTAACACATACGGATTTTTGACCAACAAATGGTCTCCACCAGAAATCCAAGAATGTGGTCTATGGCAAGGAAACATATGTGGGGTGAGGTGTATGAGCCTTTGGTCGATGATCAATGGCCACACAACCCCCATTTTTGTTGAAAATAGCTATGAACGACCATTTTCAATAATACCGAAGGTTAACACCTACGGATTTTTGACCAAGAAATGGTCACCACCAGAAATCCAAGAATGTGATCTATGGCAAGGAAACATATGTGGGGTGAGGTGTACGAGCCTCTGGTCGATAATCAATGGCCACACAACCTCCATTTTTGTCGAAAATAGCCATAAATGACCATTTTCAATAATACCGAAGGCCAACACGTACGGATTTTTAACCAAGAAATGGTCTCCACCAGAAATCCAAGAATGTGATCTGTGGCAAGTAAACATATGCGGGGTGAGGTGTACGAGCCTCTGGTCGATGATAAATGGCCACACAACCCCCATTTTAGAAGAAAATAGCCATGAACGACCATTTTCAATAATACCGAAGGCTAACACCAACAGATTTTTGACCAAGAAATGGTCTCCACCAGAAATCCAAGAATGTAATCTATAGCAAGAAAACATATGTGGGGTGAAGTGTACGAGCCTTTGGTCGATGATTAATGGCCACACAACCCCCATTTTTGTCGAAAATAGCCATGAACGACAATTTTCAATGACACTGAAGGCTAACACCTATGGATTTTTGACCAAGAAATGGTCTCCACCAGAAATCCAAGAATGTGGTCTATGGCAAGGAAACATATGTGGGTGAGGTGTATGAGCCTTTGGTCGATGATCAATTGCCACACAACCCCCATTTTGTCGAAAATAGCCATGAACGACCATTTTCAATAATACCGAAGGCTAACACCTACGGATTTTTGACCAAGAAATGGTCTCCACCAGAAATCCAAGAATGTGATCTATGGAAAGGAAACTTATGTGGGGTGAGGTGTACGAGCCTCTGGTTGATGATCAATGGCGACACAACCCCCATTTTTGTCGAAAATAGCCATGAATGACCATTTTCAATGACAATGAAGGCTAACACCTACGAATTATTGACCAACAAATGGTCTCCACGAGAAATCCAAGATTGTGATCTATGGCAAGAAAACATATGTGGGGTGAAGTGTACGAGCCTCTGGTCGATGATCAATGGCCACACAAACCCCATTTTTGTCGAAAATAGCCATCAACGACCATTTTCAATGACACTGAAGGCTAACACCTATGGATTTTTGACCAAGAAATGGTCTCCACCAGAAATCCAAGAATGTGGTCTATGGCAAGGAAACATATGTGGGGTGAGGTGTACGAGCCTTTGGTCGATGATCAATTGCCACATAACCCCCATTTTTGTCGAAAATAGCCATGAACGACCTTTTTTAATAATACCGAAGGCTAACACGTACGGATTTTTGACCAAGAAATGGTCTCCACGAGAAATTAAAGATTTTGATCTATGGCAATAAAACATATGTGGGGTGAGGTGTACGAGCCTCTGGTCGATGATCAATGGCCACACAACCCCCATTTTTGTCGAAAATAGCCATGAACGACCATTTTCAATAATATCGAAGGCTAACACGTACGGATTTTTGACCAAGAAATGGTCTCCATCAGAAATCCAAGAATGTGATCTACGGCAAGGAAACATATGTGGGTGAGGTGTACGAGCCTCTGGTCGATGATCAATGGCCACACAACCCCCATTTTGTCAAAAATAGCCATGAACGACCACGACCATTTTCAATAATACCGAAGGCTAACACGTACGAATTTTTGACCAAGAAATGGTCTCCACTAGAAATCCAAGAATGTGATCTATGGCAAGGAAACATATGTGGGGTGAGGTGTACGAGCCTCTGGTTGATGATAAATGGCCACACAACCCCCATTTTTGATGAAAATAGCCATGAACGACCATTTTCAATAATACCGAAGGCTAACACCTACGGATTTTTGACCAAGAAATCGTCTCCACCAAAAATCCAAGAATATGATCTATGGCAAAGAATTATATGTCGGGTGAGGTGTACGAGCCTCTGGTCGATGATCAATGGCCACACAACCCCCATTTTTGTCGAAAATAGCCATGAACGACCATTTTCAATAATACCGAAGGCTAACACGTACGGATTTTTGACCAAGAAATGGTCTCCACGAGAAATCCAAGATTTTGATCTATGGCAATAAAACATATGTGGGGTGAGGTGTACGAGCCTCTGGTCGATGATCAATGGCCACACAACCCCCATTTTTGTCGAAAATAGCCATGAACAACCATTTTCAATAGTACCGAAGGCTAACACCTACGGATTTTTGACCGAGAAATGGTCTCCACCAGAAATCCAAGAATGTGATCTATGGCAAGGAAACATATGTGGGGTGAGGTGTATGAGCCTCTGGTCGATTATCAATGGCCACACAACCCTAATTATTGTCGAAAATAGTCATGAACGACTATTTCCAATGACACTGAAGGCTAACACCTTTGGATTTTTGACCAAGAACTGGTCTCCACCATAGATCCAAGAATGTGATCTATGGCAAGAAAACATTTGTGTAGTGAGGTGTATGAGCCTCTAGTTGAAGATAAATGGCCGCACCACCCCCATTTTTGTCGAAAATAGCCATGAATAACCATTTTCTATAATACCGAAGGCTAACACATTCGGATTTTTGCCCAAGAAATGGTCTCCACCAGAAATCCAAGAATGTGATCTACGGCAAGGAAACATATGTGGGTGAGGTGTATGAGCCTCTGGTCGATGATCAATGGCCACAGAACCTCTATTTTGTCAAAAATAGCCATGAACCACCATTTTCAATAATACCGAAGGCTAACACGTACGGATTTTTGACCAAGAAATGGTCTCCACCAGAAATCCAAGAATGTGATCTACGGCAAGGAAACATATGTGGGTGAGGTGTACGAGCCTCTGGTCGATGATCAATGGCCACACAACCCCCATTTTGTCGGTAATAGCCATGAACGACCACGATCATTTTCAATAATACCCAAGGCTAACACGTACGAATTTTTGACCAAGAATTGGTCTCCCCAAGAAATCCAAGAATGTGATCTATGGCAAGGAAACATATGTGGGGTGAGCTGTACGAGCCTCTGGTTGATGATAAATGGCCACACAACCCCCATTTTTGATGATAATAGCCATGAACGACCATTTTCAATAATACCGAAGGCTAACACGTACGGATTTTTGACCAACAAATGGTCTCCACCAGAAATCCAAGAATGTGGTCTATGGCAAGGAAACATATGTGGGGTGAGGTGTATGAGCCTTTGGTCGATGATCAATGGCCACACAACCCCCATTTTTGTTGAAAATAGCTATGAACGACCATTTTCAATAATACCGAAGGCTAACACCTACGGATTTTTGACCAAGAAATGGTCACCACCAGAAATCCAAGAATGTGATCTATGGCAAGGAAACATATGTGGGGTGAGGTGTACGAGCCTATGGTCGATAATCAATGGCCACACAACCCCCATTTTTGTCGAAAATAGCCATGAACGACCATTCTCAATAATACCGAAGGCTAACACCAACAGATTTTTGACCAAGAAATGGTCTCCACCAGAAATCCAAGAATGTGATCTATAGCAAGAAAACATATGTGGGGTGAAGTGTACGAGCCTTTGGTCGATGATCAATGGCCACACAACCCCCATTTTTGTCGAAAATAGCCATGAACGACCATTTTCAATGACACTGAAGGCTAACACCTATGGATTTTTGACCATGAAATGGTCTCCACCAGAAATCCAAGAATGTGGTATATGGCAAGGAAACATATGTGGGGTGAGGTGTATGAGCCTTTGGTCGATGATCAATTGCCACACAACCCCCATTTTGTCGAAAATAGCCATGAACGACCATTTTCAATAATACCGAAGGCTAACACCTACGGATTTTTGACCAAGAAATGGTCTGCACCAGAAATCCAAGAATGTGATCTATGGCAAGGAAACTTATGTGGGGTGAGGTGTACGAGCCTCTGGTCGATGATCAATGGCGACACAACCTCCATTTTTGTCGAAAATAGCCATGAATGACCATTTTCAATGACAATGAAGGCTAACACCTACGAATTTTTGACCAACAAATGGTCTCCACGAGAAATCCAAGATTGTGATCTATGGCAAGAAAACATATGTGGGGTGAAGTGTACGAGCCTCTGGTCGATGATCAGTGGCCACACAAACCCCATTTTTGTCGAAAATAGCCATGAACGACCAGTTTCAATGACACTGAAGGCTAACACCTATGGATTTTTGACCAAGAAATGGTCTCCACCAGAAATCCAAGAATGTGATCTATGGCAAGGAAACATATGTGGGGTGAGGTGTATGAGCCTCTGGTCGATTATCAATGGCCACACAACCCTAATTATTGTCGAAAATAGTCATGAACGACTATTTCCAATGACACTGAAGGCTAACACCTTTGGATTTTTGACCAAGAACTGGTCTCCACCATAGATCCAAGAATGTGATCTATGGCAAGAAAACATTTGTGTAGTGAGGTGTATGAGCCTCTAGTTGAAGATAAATGGCCGCACCACCCCCATTTTTGTCGAAAATAGCCATGAATAACCATTTTCTATAATACCGAAGGCTAACACATTCAGATTTTTGCCCAAGAAATGGTCTCCACCAGAAATCCAAGAATGTGATCTACGGCAAGGAAACATATGTGGGTGAGGTGTATGAGCCTCTGGTCGATGATCAATGGCCACAGAACCTCTATTTTGTCAAAAATAGCCATGAACCACCATTTTCAATAATACCGAAGGCTAACACGTACGGATTTTTGACCAAGAAATGGTCTCCACCAGAAATCCAAGAATGTGATCTACGGCAAGGAAACATATGTGGGTGAGGTGTACGAGCCTCGGGTCGATGATCAATGGCCACACAACCCCCATTTTGTCGGTAATAGCCATGAACGACCACGATCATTTTCAATAATACCCAAGGCTAACACGTACGAATTTTTGACCAAGAATTGGTCTCCCCAAGAAATCCAAGAATGTGATCTATGGCAAGGAAACATATGTGGGGTGAGGTGTACGAGCCTCTGGTTGATGATAAATGGCCACACAACCCCCATTTTTGATGATAATAGCCATGAACGACCATTTTCAATAATACCGAAGGCTAACACGTACGGATTTTTGACCAACAAATGGTCTCCACCAGAAATCCAAGAATGTGGTCTATGGCAAGGAAACATATGTGGGGTGAGGTGTATGAGCCTTTGGTCGATGATCAATGGCCACACAACCCCCATTTTTGTTGAAAATAGCTATGAACGACCATTTTCAATAATACCGAAGGCTAACACCTACGGATTTTTGACCAAGAAATGGTCACCACCAGAAATCCAAGAATGTGATCTATGGCAAGGAAACATATGTGGGGTGAGGTGTACGAGCCTATGGTCGATAATCAATGGCCACACAACCCCCATTTTTGTCGAAAATAGCCATGAACGACCATTCTCAATAATACCGAAGGCTAACACCAACAGATTTTTGACCAAGAAATGGTCTCCACCAGAAATCCAAGAATGTGATCTATAGCAAGAAAACATATGTGGGGTGAAGTGTACGAGCCTTTGGTCGATGATCAATGGCCACACAACCCCCATTTTTGTCGAAAATAGCCATGAACGACCATTTTCAATGACACTGAAGGCTAACACCTATGGATTTTTGACCATGAAATGGTCTCCACCAGAAATCCAAGAATGTGGTATATGGCAAGGAAACATATGTGGGGTGAGGTGTATGAGCCTTTGGTCGATGATCAATTGCCACACAACCCCCATTTTGTCGAAAATAGCCATGAACGACCATTTTCAATAATACCGAAGGCTAACACCTACGGATTTTTGACCAAGAAATGGTCTGCACCAGAAATCCAAGAATGTGATCTATGGCAAGGAAACTTATGTGGGGTGAGGTGTACGAGCCTCTGGTCGATGATCAATGGCGACACAACCTCCATTTTTGTCGAAAATAGCCATGAATGACCATTTTCAATGACAATGAAGGCTAACACCTACGAATTTTTGACCAACAAATGGTCTCCACGAGAAATCCAAGATTGTGATCTATGGCAAGAAAACATATGTGGGGTGAAGTGTACGAGCCTCTGGTCGATGATCAATGGCCACACAAACCCCATTTTTGTCGAAAATAGCCATGAACGACCAGTTTCAATGACACTGAAGGCTAACACCTATGGATTTTTGACCAAGAAATGGTCTCCACCATAAATCCAAGAATGTGATCTATGGCAAGGAAACATATGTGTAGTGAGGTGTATGAGCCTCTGGTCGAAGATCAATGGCCACACAACCCCCATTTGTGTCGAAAATAGCCATGAATGACCATTTTCAATAATACCGAAGGCTAACACGTACGGATTTTTGAACAAGAAATGGTCTCCACCAGAAATTCAAGAATGTTATCTATGGCAAGGAAACATATGTGGGGTGAGGTGTATGAGCCTCTGGTCGATGATCAATGGCCACACAACCCCCATTTTTGTCGAAAATAGCCATGAACGACCATTTACAATAATACCGAAGGCTAACACCTACGGATTTTTGACCAAGAAATGGTCTCCACCAGAAATCCAAGAATGTGATCTATGGCAAGGAAACATATGTGGGGTGAGGTGTACGAGCCTCTGATCGATGATCAATGGCCACACAACCCCCATTTTTGTTGAAAATAGCCATGAACGACCACTTTCAATAATTCTGAAGGCTAACACCTACGGATTTTTGACCAAGAAATCGTCTCCACCAGAAATCCAAGAATATGATCTATGGCAAGGAAACATATTTGTGGTGAGGTGTACTAGCCTCTAGTCGATGATCAATGGCGACACAACCCCCATTTTTGTCGAAAACAGCCATGAACAACCATTTTCAATAATAACGAAGGCTAACACGTACGGATTTTTTACCAAGAAATGGTCTCCACGAGAAATCCAAGATTGTGATCTATGGCAATTAAACATATGTGGGGTGAGGTGTACGAGCCTCTGGTCGATGATAAATGGCCACACAACCCCCATTTTTTGTCAAAAATAGCCATGAACGACCATTTTCAATAATACCGAAGGCTAACACCTACAGATTTTTGACCAAGAAATGGTCTCCACCAGAAATCCAAGAATGTTATCTATAGCAAGAAAACATATGTGGGGTGAAGTGTACGAGCCTTTGGTCGATGATCAATGGCCACACAACCCCCATTTTTGTCGAAAATAGCCATGAACGACCATTTTCAATGACACTGAAGGCTAACACCTATGGATTTTTGACCATGAAATGGTCTCCACCAGAAATCCAAGAATGTGGTATATGGCAAGGAAACATATGTGGGGTGAGGTGTATGAGCCTTTGGTCGATGATCAATTGCCACACAACCCCCATTTTGTCGAAAATAGCCATGAACGACCATTTTCAATAATACCGAAGGCTAACACCTACGGATTTTTGACCAAGAAATGGTCTGCACCAGAAATCCAAGAATGTGATCTATGGCAAGGAAACTTATGTGGGGTGAGGTGTACGAGCCTCAGGTCGATGATCAATGGCGACACAACCTTCATTTTTGTCGAAAATAGCCATGAATGACCATTTTCAATGACAATGAAGGCTAACACCTACGAATTTTTGACCAACAAATGGTCTCCACGAGAAATCCAAGATTGTGATCTATGGCAAGAAAACATATGTGGGGTGAAGTGTACGAGCCTCTGGTCGATGATCAATGGCCACACAAACCCCATTTTTGTCGAAAATAGCCATGAACGACCAGTTTCAATGACACTGAAGGTTAACACCTATGGATTTTTGACCAAGAAATGGTCTCCACCATAAATCCAAGAATGTGATCTATGGCAAGGAAACATATGTGTAGTGAGGTGTATGAGCCTCTGGTCGAAGATCAATGGCCACACAACCCCCATTTGTGTCGAAAATAGCAATGAATGACCATTTTCAATAATACCGAAGGCTAACACGTACGGATTTTTGAACAAGAAATGGTCTCCACCAGAAATTCAAGAATGTTATCTATGGCAAGGAAACATATGTGGGGTGAGGTGTATGAGCCTCTGGTCAATGATCAATGGCCACACAACCCCCATTTTTGTCGAAAATAGCCATGAACGACCATTTACAATAATACCGAAGGCTAACACCTACGGATTTTTGACCAAGAAATGGTCTCCACCAGAAATCCAAGAATGTGATCTATGGCAAGGAAACATATGTGGGGTGAGGTGTATGAGCCTCTGATCGATGATCAATGGCCACACAACCCCCATTTTTGTTGAAAATAGCCATGAACGACCACTTTCAATAATTCTGAAGGCTAACACCTACGGATTTTTGACCAAGAAATCGTCTCCACCAGAAATCCAAGAATATGATCTATGGCAAGGAAACATATTTGTGGTGAGGTGTACTAGCCTCTAGTCGATGATCAATGGCGACACAACCCCCATTTTTGTCGAAAACAGCCATGAACAACCATTTTCAATAATAACGAAGGCTAACACGTACGGATTTTTTACCAAGAAATGGTCTCCACGAGAAATCCAAGATTGTGATCTATGGCAATTAAACATATGTGGGGTGAGGTGTACGAGCCTCTGGTCGATGATAAATGGCCACACAACCCCCATTTTTTGTCAAAAATAGCCATGAACGACCATTTTCAATAATACTGAAGGCTAACACCTACAGATTTTTGACCAAGAAATGGTCTCCACCAGAAATCCAAGAATGTGATCTATGGCAAGGAAACATATGTGGGGTGAGGTGTACGAGCCCCTGGTCGATTATCAATGGCCACACAACCCCCATTTTTGTCGAAAATTGCCATGAACGACTATTTTCAATGACACTGAAGGCTAACACCTATGGATTTTTGACCAAGAACTGGTCTCCACCATAGATCCAAGAATGTGATCTATGGCAAGAAAACATATGTGTAGTGAGGTGTATGAGCCTCTAGTTGAAGATAAATGGCCACACAACCCCCATTTTTGTCGTAAATAACCATGAATGACCATTTTCAATAATACCGAAGGCTAACACATTCGGATTTTTGCCCAAGAAATGGTCTCCACGAGAAATCCAAAAATGTGATCTATGTCAAGGAAACATATGTGGGTGAGGTGTATGAGCCTCTGGTCAATGATCAATGGCCACAGAACCTCTATTTTGTCAAAAATAGCCATGAACGACCATTTTCAATAATACCGAAGGCTAACATGTACGGATTTTTGACCAAAGAAATGGTCTCCACCAGAAATCCAAGAATGTGATCTATAGCAAGAAAACATATGTGGGGTGAAGTGTACGAGCCTCTGGTCAATGATCAATGGCCACACAACCCCCATTTTTGTCGAAAATAGCCATGAACGACCATTTTCAATGACACTGAAGGCTAACACCTATGGATTTTTGACCAAGAAATGGTCTCCACCAGAAATCCAAGAATGTGGTCTATGGCAAGGAAACATATGTGGGGTGAGGTGTATGAGCCTTTGGTCGATGATCAATTGCCACACAACCCCCATTTTTGTCGAAAATAGCCATGAACGACCATTTTCAATAATACCGAAGGCTAACACCTATGGATTTTTGACCAAGAAATGGTCTCCACCAGAAATCCAAGAATGTGATCTATGGCAAGGAAACTTATGTGGGGTGAGGTGTACGAGCCTCTGGTCGATGATTAATGGCGACACAACCCTAATTTTTGTCGAAAATTGCCATGAATGACCATTTTCAGTGACACTGAAGGCTAACACCTACGAATTTTTGACCAACAAATGGTCTCCACGAGAAATCCAAGATTGTGATCTATGGAAAGAAAACATATGTGGGGTGAAGCGTACGAGCCTCTGGTCGATGATCAATGGCCACGCAACCCCCATTTTTGTCGAAAATAGCCATGAACGACCATTTTCAATGACACTGAAGGCTAACACCTATGGATTTTTGACCAAGAAATGGTCTCCACCATAAATCCAAGAATGTGATCTATGGCAAGGAAACATATGTGTAGTGAGGTGTATGAGCCTCTGGTTGAAGATCAATGGCCACACAACCCCCATTTGTGTCAAAAATAGCCATGAATGACCATTTTCAATAATACCGAAGGCTAACACGTACGGATTTTTGACCAAGAAATGGTCTCCACCAGAAATCCAAGAATGTGATCTATGGCAAGGAAACATATGTGGGGTGAGGTGTATGAGCCTCTGGTTGATGATCAATGGCCACACAACCCCCATTTTTGTCGAAAATAGCCATGAACGACCATTTTCAATAATTCCGAAGGCTAACACCTACGAATTTTTGACCAAGAAATCGTCTCCACCAGAAATCCAAGAATATGATCTATGGCAAGGAAACATATTTGGGGTGAGGTGTACGAGCCTCTGGTTGATGATCAATGGCCACACAACCCCCATTTTTGTCGAAAACAGCCATGAACGACCATTTTCAATAATACCGAAGGCTAACACGTTCGGATTTTTGACCAAGAAATGGTCTCCACGAGAAATCCAAGATTGTGATCTATGGCAATTAAACATATGTTGGGTGAGGTGTACGAGCCTCTGGTCGATGATAAATGGCCACACAACCCCCATTTTTGTCAAAAATAGCCATGAACGACCATTTTCAATAATACTGAAGGCTAACACCTACGGATTTTTGACCAAGAAATGGTCTCCACCAGAAATCCAAGAATGTGATCTATGGCAAGGAAACATATGTGGGGTGAGGTGTACGAGCCCCTGGTCGATTATCAATGGCCACACAACCCCCATTTTTGTCGAAAATTGCCATGAACGACTATTTTCAATGACCCTGAAGGCTAACACCTATGGATTTTTGACCAAGAACTGGTCTCCACCATAGATCGAAGAATGTGATCTATGGCAAGAAAACATATGTGTAGTGAGGTGTATGGGCCTTTGGTTGAAGATAAATGGCCACACAACCCCCATTTTTGTCGAAAATAGCCATGAATGACCATTTTCAATAATACCGAAGGCTAACACATTCGGATTTTTGCCCAAGAAATGGTCTCCACCAAAAATCCAAAAATGTGATCTATGTCAAGGAAACATATGTGGGGTGAAGTGTATGAGCCTCTGGTCGATGATCAATGGCCATAGAACCTCTATTTTGTCAAAAATAGCCATGAACGACCATTCTCATTAATACCGAAGGCTAACACGTACGGATTTTTGACCAAGAAATGGTCTCCACCAGAAATCCAAGAATGGGATCTACGGCAAGGAAACATATGTGGGTGAGGTGTACGAGCCTCTGGTCGATGATCAATGGCTACACAACCCCCATTTATGTCAAAAATAGCCATGAACGACCATTTTCAATAATACCGAAGGCTAACACGTACGATTTTTTGACCAAGAAATGGTCTCCACCAGAAATCCAAGAGTGTGCTCTACGGCAAGGAAACATATGTGGGGTGAGGTGTACGAGCCTCTGGTCTATGATAAATGGCCACACAACCCCCATTTTTGATGAAAATAGCCTTGAACGACCATTTTCAATAATATCGAAAGCTAACACCTACGGATTTTTGACCAACAAATGGTCTCCACCAGAAATCCAAGAATGTGGTCTATGGCAAGGAAACATATGTGGGGTGAGGTGTATGAGCCTTTGGTCGATGATTAATGGCCACACAACCCCCATTTTTGTCGAAAATAGCCATGAACGACCATTTTCAATAATACCGAAGGCTAACACCTACGGATTTTTGACCAAGAAATGGTCACCACCAAAAATCCAAGAATGTGTTCTATGGCAAGGAAACACATGTGGGGTGAGGTGTATGAGGCTTTGGTCGATGATCAATTGCCACACAACCCCCATTTTTGTCGAAAATAGCCATGAACGACCATTTTCAATAATACCGAAGGCTAACACCTACGGTCTTTTGACCAACAAATGGTCTCCACGAGAAATCCGAGATTCTGATCTATGAAAAGAAAACATATGTGGGGTGAAGTGTACGAGCCTCTAGTCGATGATCAATGGCCACACAACCCCCATTTTTGTCGAAAATAGCCATGAACGACCATTTTCAATGACACTGAAGGCTAACACCTATGGATTTTTGACCAAGAAATGGTCTCCACCATAAATCCAAGAATGTGATCTATGGCAAGGAAACATATGTGTAGTGAGGTGTATGAGCCTCTGGTCGAAGATCAATGGCCACACAACCCCCATTTGTGTCGAAAATAGCCATGAATGACCATTTTCAATAATACCGAAGGCTAACACGTACGGATTTTTGACCAAGAAATGGTCTCCACCAGAAATCCAAGAATGTGATCTATGGCAAGGAAACATATGTGGGGTGAATTGTACGAGCCTCCGGTTGATGATAAATGGCCACACAACCCCCATTTTAGTCAAAAATAGCCATGAACGACCATTTTCAATAATACCGAAGGCTAACACCAACAGATTTTTGACCAAGAAATGGTCTCCTCTAGAAATCCAAGAATGTGATCTATATCAAGAAAACATATGTGGGGTGAAGTGTGCGAGCCTCTGGTCGATGATCAATGGCCACACGACCCCCATTTTTGTCGAAAATAGCCATGAACGACCATTTTCAATGACACTGAAGGCTAACACCTATGGATTTTTGACTAAGAAATGGTCTCCACCATAAATCCAAGAATGTGATCTATAGCAAGGAAACATAAGTGTAGTGAGGTGTATGAGCCTCTGGTTGAAGATCAATGGCCACACAACCCCCATTTTTGTCGAAAATAGCCATGAATGACCATTTTCAATAATATCGAAGGCTAACACGTACGGATTTTTGACCAAGAAATGGTCTCCACCAGAAATCCAAGAATGTGATATATGGCAAGGAAACATATGTGGGGTGAATTGTACGAGCATCTGGTCGATGATAAATGGCCACACAACCCCCATTTTAGTCGAAAATAGCTATGAACGACCATTTTCAATAATATCGAAGGCTAACACCAACAAATTTTTGACCAAGAAATAGTCTCCTCCAGAAATCCAAGAATGTGATCTATGGCAAGAAAACATATGTGGGGTGAAGTGTACGAGCCTCTGGTCGATGATCATTGGCCACACAACCCCCATTTTTGTCGAAAATAGCCATGAACGACCATTTTCATTGACACTAAAGGCTAACACCTATGGCAAGGAAACATATGTGGTGTGAGGTTTACGAGCCTCTGGTTGATGATCATTGGCCACACAACCCCCATTTTTGTTGAAAATAGCCATGAATGACCATTTTCAATAATACCGAAGGCTAACACGTACGGATTTTTGACCAAGAAATGGTCTCCACCAGAAATCCAAGAATGTTATCTATGGCAAGGAAACATATGTGGGGTGAGGTGTATGAGCCTCTGGTCGATGATAAATGGCCACACAACCCCCATTTTAGTCGAAAATAGCCATGAACGACCATTTTCAATAATACCGAAGGCTAACACCAACGGAATTTTGACCAAGAAATGGTCTCCACCAGAAATCCTAGAATGTGATCTCTGGCAAGAAAACAAATGTGGGGTGAAGTGTACGAGCCTCTGGTCGATGATCAATGGCCACACAAACCCCATTTTTGTCGAAAATAGCCACGAACGACCATTTTCAAAGACACTGAAGGCTAACACCTACGGATTTTTGACCAAGAAATGGTCTCCACAATAAATCCAAGAATGTGATCTATGGCAAGGAAACATATGTGTAGTGAGGTGTATGAGCCTGTGGTCGAATATCAATGGCCACACAACCCCCATTTTTGTCGTAAATAGCCATGAACGACCATTTTCAATAGTACCGAAGGCTAAAACATTCAGATTTTTGACCAAGAAATGGTCTCCACCAAAAATCAAAGAATGTGATCTATGGCAAGGAAACATATGTGGGGCGAGGTTTACGAGCCTCTGGTCGATGATCAATGGACACACAACCCCCATTTTTGTCGAAAATAGCCATGAATGACCATTTTCAATAATACTGAAGGCTAACACGTACAGATTTTTGACCAATAAATGGTCACCACCGGAAATCCAAGAATGTGATCTATGGCAAGGAAACATATGTGGGGTGAGGTGTACGAGCCTCTGGTCGATGATCATTGGCCACACAACCCCCATTTTTGTCGAAAATAGCCATGAATGACCATATTCAATAATACCAAAGGCTAACACGTACGAATTTTTGACCAAGAAATGGTCTCCACCAGAAATCCAAGAATGTGATCTATGGCAAGGAAACATATGTGGGGTGAATTGCACGAGCCTCTGGTCGATGATAAATGGCAACACAACCCCCATTTTAGTCGAAAATAGCCATGAACGACCATTTTCAATAATACCGAAGGCTAACTCCAACAGATTTTTGACCAAGGAATGGTCTCCTCCAGAAATCCAAGAATGTGATCTATGGAAAGAAAACATATGTGGGGTGAAGTGTACGAGCCTTTGGTCGATGATCAATGGCCACACAACCCCCATTTTTGTCGAAAATAGCCATGAACGACCATTTTCAATGACACTAAAGGCTAACACCTATGGATTTCTGACCAAGAAATGGTCTCCACCATAAATCCAAGAATGTGATCTATGGCAAGGAAACATATGTGGGGTGAGGTGTACGAGCCTTTGGTCGATGATCAATGGCCACACAACCCCCATTTTGCCGAAAATAGCCATGAACGACCATTTTCAATAATACCGAAGGCTAACATGTGCGAGCTTTTGACCAAGAAATGGTATCCACCAGAAATCCAAGAATGTGATCTATGGCAAGGAAACATATGTGGGGTGAGGTTTATGAGCCTCTAGTCGATGATAAATGGCCACACAACCCCCATTTTTTATGAAAATAGCCATGAGCGACCATTTTCAATAATACTAGAGGCTAACACCTACGGATTTTTGACCAAGAAATGGTCTCCACCAGAAATCCAGGAATGTGATCTATGGCAAGGAAACATATGTGGGGTGAGGTGTATGAGCCTCTGGCGATGATCAACGGCCACACAACCCCCATTTTTGTCGAAAATAGCCATGAACGACCATTTTCAATAATACCGAAGGCTAACACCTACGGATTTTTGACCAAGAAATGGTCTCCACCAGAAATCCAAGAATGTGATCTACGGCAAGGAAACATATGTGGGGTGAGGTGTATGAGCCTCTGGTCGACGATCAATGGCCACACAACCCTAATTTTTGTCGAAAATAGCCATGAACGACCATTTTCAATGACACTGAAGGCTAACACCTACGGATTTTTGACCAAGAAATGGTCTCCACCATAAATCCAAGAATGTGATCTATGGCAAGGAAACATATGTGTAGTGAGTTGAATGAGCCTCTGGTCGAAGATCAATGGCCACACAACCCCCATTTTTGTCGAAAATAGCAATGAATGACCATTTTCAAAAATACCAAAGGCTAACACATTCGGATTTTTGCCCAAGAAATGGTCTCCACAAGAAATCCAAGAATGTGATCTATGGCAAGAAAACATATGTGGGGTGAGGTGTACGAGCCTCTGGTCGATGATCAATGGCCACACAACCCCCATTTTTGTCGAAAATAGCCATGAACGACCATTTTCAATGACACTGAAGGCTAACACCTATGGATTTTTGACCAAGAAATGGTCTCCACCATAAATCCAAGAATGTGATCTATAGCAAGGAAACATAAGTGTAGTGAGGTGTATGAGCCTCTGGTTGAAGATCAATGGCCACACAACCCCCATTTTTGTCGAAAATAGCCATGAATGACCATTTTCAATAATATCGAAGGCTAACACGTACGGATTTTTGACCAAGAAATGGTCTCCACCAGAAATCCAAGAATGTGATCTATGGCAAGGAAACATATGTGGGGTGAATTGTACGAGCATCTGGTCGATGATAAATGGCCACACAACCCCCATTTTAGTCGAAAATAGCTATGAACGACCATTTTCAATAATACCGAAGGCTAACACCAACAAATTTTTGACCAAGAAATAGTCTCCTCCAGAAATCCAAGAATGTGATCTATGGCAAGAAAACATATGTGGGGTGAAGTGTACGAGCCTCTGGTCGATGATCATTGGCCACACAACCCCCATTTTTGTCGAAAATAGCCATGAACGACCATTTTCATTGACACTAAAGGCTAACACCTATGGCAAGGAAACATATGTGGGGTGAGGTTTACGAGCCTCTGGTTGATGATCATTGGCCACACAACCCCCATTTTTGTTGAAAATAGCCATGAATGACCATTTTCAATAATACCGAAGGCTAACACGTACGGATTTTTGACCAAGAAATGGTCTCCACCAGAAATCCAAGAATGTTATCTATGGCAAGGAAACATATGTGGGGTGAGGTGTATGAGCCTCTGGTCGATGATAAATGGCCACACAACCCCCATTTTAGTCGAAAATAGCCATGAACGACCATTTTCAATAATACCGAAGGCTAACACCAACGGAATTTTGACCAAGAAATGGTCTCCACCAGAAATCCTAGAATGTGATCTCTGGCAAGAAAACAAATGTGGGGTGAAGTGTACGAGCCTCTGGTCGATGATCAATGGCCACACAAACCCCATTTTTGTCGAAAATAGCCACGAACGACCATTTTCAAAGACACTGAAGGCTAACACCTACGGATTTTTGACCAAGAAATGGTCTCCACAATAAATCCAAGAATGTGATCTATGGCAAGGAAACATATGTGTAGTGAGGTGTATGAGCCTGTGGTCGAATATCAATGGCCACACAACCCCCATTTTTGTCGTAATTAGCCATGAACGACCATTTTCAATAGTACCGAAGGCTAAAACATTCAGATTTTTTACCAAGAAATGGTCTCCACCAAAAATCAAAGAATGTGATCTATGGCAAGGAAACATATGTGGGGCGAGGTTTACGAGCCTCTGGTCGATGATCAATGGACACACAACCCCCATTTTTGTCGAAAATAGCCATGAATGACCATTTTCAATAATACTGAAGGCTAACACGTACAGATTTTTGACCAATAAATGGTCACCACCGGAAATCCAAGAATGTGATCTATGGCAAGGAAACATATGTGGGGTGAGGTGTACGAGCCTCTGGTCGATGATCATTGGCCACACAACCCCCATTTTTGTCGAAAATAGCCATGAATGACCATATTCAATAATACCAAAGGCTAACACGTACGAATTTTTGACCAAGAAATGGTCTCCACCAGAAATCCAAGAATGTGATCTATGGCAAGGAAACATATGTGGGGTGAATTGCACGAGCCTCTGGTCGATGATAAATGGCAACACAACCCCCATTTTAGTCGAAAATAGCCATGAACGACCATTTTCAATAATACCGAAGGCTAACTCCAACAGATTTTTGACCAAGGAATGGTCTCCTCCAGAAATCCAAGAATGTGATCTATGGAAAGAAAACATATGTGGGGTGAAGTGTACGAGCCTTTGGTCGATGATCAATGGCCACACAACCCCCATTTTTGTCGAAAATAGCCATGAACGACCATTTTCAATGACACTAAAGGCTAACACCTATGGATTTCTGACCAAGAAATGGTCTCCACCATAAATCCAAGAATGTGATCTATGGCAAGGAAACATATGTGGGGTGAGGTGTACGAGCCTTTGGTCGATGATCAATGGCCACACAACCCCCATTTTGCCGAAAATAGCCATGAACGACCATTTTCAATAATACCGAAGGCTAACATGTGCGAGTTTTTGACCAAGAAATGGTATCCACCAGAAATCCAAGAATGTGATCTATGGCAAGGAAACATATGTGGGGTGAGGTTTATGAGCCTCTAGTCGATGATAAATGGCCACACAACCCCCATTTTTTATGAAAATAGCCATGAGCGACCATTTTCAATAATACTAGAGGCTAACACCTACGGATTTTTGACCAAGAAATGGTCTCCACCAGAAATCCAGGAATGTGATCTATGGCAAGGAAACATATGTGGGGTGAGGTGTATGAGCCTCTGGCGATGATCAACGGCCACACAACCCCCATTTTTGTCGAAAATAGCCATGAACGACCATTTTCAATAATACCGAAGGCTAACACCTACGGATTTTTGACCAAGAAATGGTCTCCACCAGAAATCCAAGAATGTGATCTACGGCAAGGAAACATATGTGGGGTGAGGTGTATGAGCCTCTTGTCGACGATCAATGGCCACACAACCCTAATTTTTGTCGAAAATAGCCATGAACGACCATTTTCAATGACACTGAAGGCTAACACCTACGGATTTTTGACCAAGAAATGGTCTCCACCATAAATCCAAGAATGTGATCTATGGCAAGGAAACATATGTGTAGTGAGTTGAATGAGCCTCTGGTCGAAGATCAATGGCCACACAACCCCCATTTTTGTCGAAAATAGCAATGAATGACCATTTTCAAAAATACCAAAGGCTAACACATTCGGATTTTTGCCCAAGAAATGGTCTCCACAAGAAATCCAAGAATGTGATCTATGGCAAGAAAACATATGTGGGGTGAGGTGTACGAGCCTCTGGTCGATGATCAATGGCCACACAACCCCCATTTTGCCGAAAATAGCCATGAACGACCATTTTCAATAATACCGAAGGCTAACACATACGAGTTTTTGACCAAGAAATGGTCTCCACCAGAAATCCAAGAATGTGATCTATTTCAAGGAAACATATGTGGGGTGAGGTTTATGAGCCTCTAGTCGATGATAAATGGCCACACAACCCCCATTTTTTATGAAAATTGCCATGAGCGACCATTTTCAATAATACTAGAAGTTAACACCTACGGATTTTTGACTAAGAAATGGTCTCCACCAGAAATCCAAGAATGTGATCTATGGCAAGGAAACATATGTGGGGTGAGGTGTATGAGCCTCTGGTCGATGATCAATGGCCACACAACCCCCATTTTGCCAAAAATAGCCATGAACGACCATTTTCAATAATACCGAAGGCTAACACGTACGAGTTTTTGACCAAGAAATGGTCTCCACTAGAAATCCAAGAATGTGATCTATGGCAAGGAAACATATGTGGGGTGAGGTTTATGAGCCTCTAGTCGATGATAAATGGCCACACAACCCCCATTTTTTTATGAAAATAGCCATGAACGACCATTTTCAATAATACTAGAGGCTAACACCTACAGATTTTTGACGAAGAAATGGTCTCCACTAGAAATCCAAGAATGTAATCTATGGCAAGGAAACATATGTGGGGTGAGGTGTATGAGCCTCTGGTCGATGATCAATGGCCACACAACCTCCATTTTTGTCGAAAATAGCCATGAACGACCATTTTCAATAATACCGAAGGCTAACACATACGGATTTTTGACCAAGAAATGGTCTCCACCAGAAATCCAAGAATGTGATCTACGGCAAGGAAACATATGTGGGGTGAGGTGTATGAGCCTCTGGTCGACGATCAATGGCCACACAAGCCTAATTTTTGTCGAAAATAGTCATGAACGACCATTTTCAATAACACTGAAGGCTAACACCTACGGATTTTTGACCAAGAAATGGTCTCCACCATAAATCCACGAATGTGATCTATGGCAAGCAAACATATGTGTAGTGAGGTGTATGAGCCTCTTGTCCAATATCAATGGCCACACAACCCCCATTTTTGTCGAAAATAGCCATGAACGACCATTTTCAATAGTTCCAAAGGCTAACACATTCGGATTTTTGACCAAGAAATGGTCTCCACCAGAAATCAAAGAATGTGATCTATGGCAAGGAAACATATGTGGGGTGAGGTGTACGAGCCTTTGGTCGTTGATCAATGGCCACACAACCCCCATTTTTGTCGAAAATAGCCATGAATGACCATTTTCAATAATACCGAAGGCTAACACGTACGGATTTTTGACCAAGAAATGGTCTCCACCAGATTTCCAAGAATGTGATCTATGACAAGGAAACATATGTGGGTTGAGGTGTATGAGCCTTTGGTCGATGATAAATGGCCACACAACCCCATTTCAGTCGAAAATAGCCATGAACGACCATTTTCAATAATACAGAAGGCTAACACCAACAGATTTTTGACCAAGAAATGGTCTCCACCAGAAATCCAAGAATGTGATCTATGGCAAGAAAACCTATGTGGGGTGAAGTGTACGAGCCTCTGGTCGATGATCAATGGCCACACAACCCCCATTTTTGTCGAAAATAGCCATGAACGATAATTTTCAATGACACTGAAGGCTAACACCTATGGATTTTTGACCAAGAAATGGTCTCCACCATAAATCCAAGAATTTGATCTATGGCAAGGAAACATATGTGTAGTGAGGTGTATGAGCCTCTGGTCAAAGATCAATGGCCACACAACCCCCATTTTTGTCGAAAATAGCCATGAATGACCATTTTCAAAAATACCGAAGGCTAACACATTCGGATTTTTGCCCAAGAAATGGTCTCCACTAGAAATCCAAGAATGTGATCTATGGCAAGGAAACATATGTGAGGTGAGGTGTACGAGCCTCTGGTCGATGATCAATGGCCACACAACCCCCATTTTGTCGAAAATAGCCATGAACGATCATTTTTGGCTAACACGTACGACTTTTTGACCAAGAAATGGTCTCCACCAGAAATCCAAGAATGTGATCTATAGCAAGGAAACATATGTGGGGTGAGGTGTACGAGCCTCTGGTCGATGATAAATGGCCACACAACCCCCATTTTTGATGAAAATAGCCATGAACGACCATTTTCAATAATACCGAAGGCTAACACCTACAGATTTTTGACCAAGAAATGGTCTCCACCAGAAATCCAAGAATGTGATCTATGGAAAGGAAACATATGTGGGGTGAGGTGTATGAGCCTCTGATCGATGATCAATGGCCAAAGAACCCCCATTTTTGTCAAAAATAGCCATGAACGACCATTTTCAATAATACCGAAGGCTAACACCTACGGATTTTTGACCAAGAAATGGTCTCACCAGAAATCCAATATGTGATCTATGGCAAGGAAGCATATGTGGGGTGAGGTGTACGAGCGTTTGGTCGATGATCAATGGCCACATAACCCCCATTTTTGTCGAAAATAGCCATGAACGACCATTTTCAATGACACTGAAGGGTAACACCTACAGATTTTTGACCAAGAAATGGTCTCCACCATAAGTCCAAGAATGTGATCTATGGCAAGGAAACATATGTGGGGTGAGGTGTACGAGCCTCTGGTCGATGATAAATGGCCACACAACCCCCATTTTTGATGAAAATAGCCATGAACGACCATTTTCAATAATACCGAAGGCTAACACCTACAGATTTTTGACCAAGAAATGGTCTCCACCAGAAATCCAAGAATGTGATCTATGGAAAGGAAACATATGTGGGGTGAGGTGTATGAGCCTCTGATCGATGATCAATGGCCAAAGAACCCCCATTTTTGTCAAAAATAGCCATGAACGACCATTTTCAATAATACCGAAGGCTAACACCTACGGATTTTTGACCAAGAAATGGTCTCACCAGAAATCCAATATGTGATCTATGGCAAGGAAGCATATGTGGGGTGAGGTGTACGAGCGTTTGGTCGATGATCAATGGCCACATAACCCCCATTTTTGTCGAAAATAGCCATGAACGACCATTTTCAATGACACTGAAGGGTAACACCTACAGATTTTTGACCAAGAAATGGTCTCCACCATAAGTCCAAGAATGTGATCTATGGCAAGGAAACATATGTGGAGTGAGGTGTACGGGCCTCTGGTCATTGATCAATGGCCACACAACGCCCATTTTTTGTCGAAAATAGTGATCAACGACCATTTTCAATAATACAGAAGGCTAACACGTATGGATTTTTGACCAAGAAATGGTCTCCACCAGAAATCCGAGAATGTGATATATGGCAAGGAAACATATGTGGGGTGAGGTGTACGAGCCTCTGGTCGATGATCAATGGCCACACAACCCCCATTTTTTTCGAAAATAGCCATGAACGACCATTTTCAATGACACTGAAGGCTAACACCTACGGAATTTTGACGAAGAAATGGTCTAAACCATAAATCCAAGAATGTGATCTATGGCAAGGAAACATATGTGTAGTGAGGTGTATGAGCCTTTGGTCGAAGATCAATGGCCACACAACACCCATTTTTGTCGAAAATCGCCATGAATGACCATTTTCAATTATACCGAAGGCTAACACATTCAGATTTTTGCCCAAGAAATGGTCTCCACCAGAAATCCAAGAATGTGATCTATGGCAATGAAACATATGTGGGGTGAGGTGTACGAGCCTCTGGTCGATGATCAATGGCCACACAACCCACGTTTTTGTCAAAAATAGCCATGAACGACCATTTTCAATGACACTGAAGGCTAACACTCATGGATTTTTGACCAAGAAATGGTCTCCACCATAAATCCAAGAATGTGATCTATGGCAAGGAAACATATGTTTAGCGAGGTGTATGAGCCTCTGGTCGAATATCAATGGCCACACAACCCTTATTTCTGTCGAAAATAGCCATGAACGACCTTTTTCAATAGTACCGAAGCTAACACATTCGGATTTTTGACCAAGAAATGGTCTCCACTAGTATTCAAAGAATGTGATCTATGACACGGAAACAAATGTGGGGTGAGGTTTATGAGCCTCTGGTCAATGATCAATGGCCACACAACCCCCATTTTTGTCAAAAATAGCCATGAATGGCCATTTTCAATAATACCGAAGGCTAACACGTACGGATTTTTGACCCAGAAATAGCCTCCACCAAAAATCCAAGAATGTGATCTATGGCAAGGAAACATATGTGGGGTGAGGTGTACGTGCCTCTGGTCAATGATAAATGGCCACACAACCCCCATTTTAGACGAAAATAGCCATGAACGACCATTTTCAATAATACCGAAGGCTAACACCAATGGATTCTTGACCAAGAAATGGTATCCACCAGAAATCCAAGAATGTTATCAATGGCAAGAAAACATATGTGGGGTAAAGTGTACGAGCCTCTGATCGATGATCAATGGCCACACAACCCCCATTTTGTCGAAAATTGCCATGAACGACCATTTTCAATGACACGGAAGGCTAACACCTACGGATTTTTGCCCAAGAAATGGTCTCCACCATAAATCCAAGAATGTGATCTATGGCAAGGAAACATATGTGAGGTGAGGTGTATGAGCCTCTGGTCGATGATAAATGGCCACGCAACCCCCGTTTTTTATGAAAATAGCCATGAACGACCATTTTCAATAATACTGAAGGCTAAAACCTACTGATTTTTGATCAAGAAATGGTCTCCACCAGAAATCCAAGAATGTGATCTATGGCAAGGAAACATACGTGAGGTGAGGTGTATGAGCCTCTGGTCGATGATCAATGGCCACACAACCCCCATTTTTTTTAGAAAATAGCCACGAACGATCATTTTCAATAATATCGAAGGCTAACACCTACAGATTTTTGACCAAGAAATGTTCTCCACCAGAAATCCAAAATGTGATCTATGGCAAGGAAACATATGTGGGGTGAGGTGTACGAGCCTCTGGTCGATGATCAATGGCCACACAACCCCCATTTTTGTCGAAAATTGACATGAACGACCATTTTCAATGACACTGAAGGCTAACACCTACGAATTTTTGACCAAGAAATGGTCTCCACTAGAAATCCAAGAATGTGATCTATGGCAAGGAAACATATGTGGGGTGAGGTGTATGGGCCTCTTGCCGATGATCAATGGCCACACAACGCCCATTTTTATCGAAAATAGCGATCAACGACCATTTTCAAAAATTCGTACGTGTTAGCCTTCAGTATTATTGAAAATGATCGTTCATGGCTATTTTCGACAAAATGGGGTTGTGTGGCCATTGATCATCGACCAGAGGCTCGTACACCTCACCCCACATATGTTTCCTTGCCATAGATCACATTCTTGGATTTCTAGTGGAGACCTTTTCTTGGGAAAAAATCCGAATGTGTTAGCCTTCGGTATTATTAAAAATTGTCATTCATGGCTATTTTCGACAAAAATGGGGGTTGTGTGGCCATTGATCTTTGACCAGAGGCTCATACACCTCACTACACATATGTTTCCTTGCCATAGATCACATTCTTGGATTTATGATGGAGACCAGTTCTTGGTCAAAAATCCGTAGGTGTTAGCCTTCAGTGTCATTGAAAATGGTTGTTCATGGCTATTTCCGACAAAAATGGGGGTTGTGTGGCCATTGATCATCGACCAGAGGCTCGTACACTTCACCCCACATAGGTTTTCTTGCCATAGATCACATTCTTGGATTTCTGGTGGAGACCATTTCTTAGTCAAACATCCGTTGGTGTTAGCCTTCGATATTATTGAAAATGGTCGTTCATGGCTATTTTCGACTAAAATGGGGGTTGTGTGGCCATTTATCATCGACCAGAGGCTCGTACACCTCACCCCACATATGTTTCCTTGCCATAGATCACCTTCTTTGATTTCTGGTGGAGACCATTTATTGGTCAAAAATCTATACGTGTTAGCCTTCAGTATTATTGAAAATGGTCATTCATGGCTATTTTCGACAAAAATGGGGGTTGTGTGGCCATTAATCATCGACCAGAGGCTCGTAAACCTCACTCCACATATGTTTCCTTGCCATAGATCACATTCTTTGATTTCTGGTGGAGACCATTTCTTGGTCAAAAATCTGAATGTTTTAGCCTTCGGTACTATTGAAAATGGTCGTTCATGGCTATTTTCGACAAAAATGGGGGTTGTGTGGCCATTGATATTCGACCAAAGGCTCATACACCTCACTACACATGTTTCCTTTCCATAGATCACATTCTTGGATTTATGGTGGAGACCATTTCTTGGACAAAAATTCGTAGGTGTTAGCCTTCAGTGTCATTGAAAATGGTCGTTCATGGCTATTTTCGACAAAAATTAGGGTTGTGTGGCCATTGATCGTCGACCAGAGGCACATACACCTCACCCCACATATGTTTTCTTGTCGTAGATCACATTCTTGGATTTCTGGTGGAGACCATTTCTTGGTCAAAAATCCGTAGGTGTTAGCCTTCAGTATTATTGAAAATGGTCGTTCATGGCTATTTTCGACAAAAATGGGGGTTGTGTGGCCATTGATCATCGACCAGAGGCTCATACACCTCACCCCACATATGTTTACTTGCCATAGATCACATTCTTGGATTTCTGGTGGAGACCATTTTTTGGTCAAAAACTCGTACGTGTTAGCCTTCGGTATTATTGAAAATGGTCGTTCATGGCTATTTTCGGCAAAATGGGGGTTGTGTGGCCATTGATCATCAACCAGAGGCTCATACACCTCACCCCACATATGTTTCCTTGCCATAGATCACATTCTTGGATTTCTGGTGGAGACCATTTCTTGGGCAAAAATCCGAATGTGTTAGCCTTTGGTATTTTTGAAAATGGTCATTCATGGCTATTTTCGACAAAAATGGGGGTTGTGTGGCCATTGATCTTCGACCAGAGGCTCATACACCTCACTACACATATGTTTTCTTGCCATAGATCACATTCTTGGATTTATGGTGGAGACCATTTCTTGGTCAAAAATCCATAGGTGTTAGCCTTCAGTTTCATTGAAAATGGTCGTTCATGGCTATTTTCGAGAAAAATTAGGGTTGTGTGGCCATTGATCGTCGACCAGAGGCTCATCCACCTCACCCCACATATGTTTCCTTGCCGTAGGTCACATTCTTGGATTTCTGGTGGAGACCATTTCTTGGTCAAAAATCCGTAGGTGTTAGCCTTCGTTATTATTGAAAATGGTCATTCATGGCTATTTTCGACAAAAATGGGGGTTGTGTGGCCATTGATCATCGACCTGAGGCTCATACACCTCACCCCACATATGTTTCCTTGCCATAGATCACATTCTTGGATTTCTGGTGGAGACCATTTCTTGGTCAAAAATCCGTAGGTGTTAGCCTCTAGTATTATTGAAAATGGTCGCTCATGGCTATTTTCATAAAAAATGGGGGTTGTGTGGCCATTTATCATCGACTAGAGGCTCATAAACCTCACCCCACATATGTTTCCTTGCCATAGATCACATTCTTGGATTTCTGATGGATACCATTTCTTGGTCAAAAACTCGTACGTGTTAGCCTTCGGTAATATTGAAAATGGTCGTTCATGGCTATTTTCGGAAAATGGGGGTTGTGTGGCCATTGATCATCGACCAGAGGCTCGTACACCTCACCCCACATAAGTTTCCTTGCCATAGATCACATTCTTGGATTTCTGGTGGAGACCATTTCTTGGGCAAAAATCCGAATGTGTTAGCCTTTGGTATTTTTGAAAATGGTCATTCATGGCCATTTTCAACAAAAATGGGGGTTGTGTGGCCATTGATCTTCATCCAGAGGCTCATACACCTCACTACACATATGTTTCCTTGCCATAGATCACATTCTTGGATTTATGGTGGAGACCATTTCTTGGTCAAAAATCCGTAGGTGTTAGCCTTCAGTGTCATTGAAAATGGTCGTTCATGGCTATTTACGACAAAAATTAGGGTTGTGTGGCCATTGATCGTCGACCAGAGGGTCATACACCTCACCCCACATATGTTTCCTTGCCGTAGATCACATTCTTGGATTTCTGGTGGAGACCATTTCTCGGTCAAAAATCCGTAGGTGTTAGCCTTCGGTATTATTGAAAATGGTTGTTCATGGCTATTTTCGACAAAAATGGGGGTTGTGTGGCCATTGATCATCGCCAAAGGCTCATACACCTCACCCCACATATGTTTCCTTGCCATAGATCACATTCTTGGATTTCTGGTGGAGACCATTTCTTGGTCAAAAATCCGTAGGTGTTAGCCTCTAGTATTATTGAAAATGGTCGCTCATGGCTATTTTCATAAAAAATGGGGGTTGTGTGGCCATTTATCATCGACTAGAGGCTCATAAACCTCACCCCACATATGTTTCCTTGCCATAGATCACATTCTTGGATTTCTGGTGGAGACCATTTCTTGGTCAAAAACTCGTACGTGTTAGCCTTCGGTATTATTGAAAATGGTCGTTCATGGCTATTTTCTGCAAAATGGGGGTTGTGTGGCCATTGATCATCGACCATAGGCTCGTACACCTCACCCCACATATGTTTCCTTGCCATAGATCACATTCTTGGATTTCTGGTGGAGACCATTTCTTGGGCAAAAATCCGAATGTGTTAGCCTTTGGTATTTTTGAAAATGGTCATTCATGGCTATTTTCGACAAAAATGGGGGTTGTGTGGCCATTGATCTTCGACCAGAGGCTCATACACCTCACTACACATATGTTTCCTTGCCATAGATCACATTCTTGGATTTATGGTGGAGACCATTTCTTGGTCAGAAATCCATAGGTGTTAGCCTTTAGTGTCATTGAAAATGGTCGTTCATGGCTATTTTCGACAAAAATTGGGGTTGTGTGGCCATTGATCATCGACCAGAGGCTCGTACACTTCACCCCACATATGTTTTCTTTCCATAGATCACATTCTTGGAATTCTGGAGGAGACCATTCCTTGCTCAAAAATCTGTTGGAGTTAGCCTTCGGTATTATTGAAAATGGTCGTTCATGGCTATTTTCGACTAAAATGGGGGTTGTGTGGCCATTTATCATCGACCGGAGGCTCGTGCAATTCACCCAACATATGTTTCCTTGCCATAGATCACATTCTTGGATTTCTGGTGGAGACCATTTCTTGCTAAAAAATCCGTACGTGTTAGCCTTCTGTATTATTGAATATGGTCATTCATGGCTATTTTCGACAAAAATGGGGGTTGTGTCGCCAATGATCATCGACCAGAGGCTCGTACACCTCACCCCACATATGTTTCCTTGCCATAGATCACATTCTTGGATTTCCGGTGGAGACCATTTATTGGTCAAAAATCTGTACGTGTTAGCCTTCAGTATTATTGAAAATGGTCATTCATGGCTATTTTCGACAAAAATGGGGGTTGTGTGGCCATTGATCATCGACCAGAGGCTCGTAAACCTCGCCCCACATATGTTTCCTTGCCATAGATCACATTCTTTGATTTCTGGTGGAGACCATTTCTTGGTAAAAAATCTGAATGTTTTAGCCTTCGGTACTATTGAAAATGGTCGTTCATGGCTATTTTCGACAAAAATGGGGGTTGTGTGGCCATTGATATTCGACCAAAGGCTCATACACCTCACTACACATATGTTTCCTTGCCATAGATCACATTCTTGGATTTATTGTGGAGACCTTTTCTTGGTCAAAAATCCGTAGGTGTTAGCCTTCAGTGTCATTGAAAATGGTCGTTCATGGCTATTTTCGACAAAAATGGGGTTTGTGTGGCCATTGATCATCGACTAGAGGCTCGTACACTTCACCCCACATAAGTTTTCTTGCCAGAGATCACATTCTAGGATTTCTGGTGGAGACAATTTCTTGGTCAAAAATCCGTTGGAGTTAGCCTTCGGTATTATTGAAAATAGTCAATGCTATTTTCGACTAAAATTGGGGTTGTGTGGCCATTTATCATCGACCAGAGGCTCATACACCTCACCCCACATATGTTTCCTTGCCATAGATCACATTTTTGGACTTCTGGTGGAGACCATTTCTTGGTCAAAAATCTGTACGTGTTAGCCTTCGGTATTATTGAAAATGGTCATTCATGGCTATTTTCAACAAAAATGGGGGTTGTGTGGCCAATGATCATCAACCAGAGGCTCATAAACCTCACCCCACATATGTTTCCTTGCCATAGGTGTTAGCCTTTAGTGTCATTGAAAATGGTCGTTCATGGCTATTTTCAACAAAAATGGGGGTTGTGTGGCCATTGATCATCGACCAGAGGCTCGTACACTTCACCCCACATATGTTTTCTTGACATAGATCACATTCTTGGATTTCTAGAGGAGACCATTTCTTGGTCAAAAATCTGTTGGTGTTAGCCTTCGGTATTATTGAAAATGGTCGTTCATGGCTATTTTTGACTAAAATGGGGGTTGTGTGGCCATTTATCATCGACCGGAGGCTCGTACAATTCACCCCACATATGTTTCCTTGCCATAGATCACATTCTTGGATTTCTGGTGGAGACCATTTCTTGGTCAAAAATCCGTACGTGTTAGCCTTCGGTATTATTGAAAATGGTCATTCATGGCTATTTTCGACACAAATGGGGGTTGTGTGGCCATTGATCTTCGACCAGAGGCTCATACACCTCACTACACATATGTTTCCTTGCCATAGATCACATTCTTGGATTTATGGTGGAGACCATTTCTTGGTCAAAAATCCATAGGTGTTAGCCTTCAGTGTCATTGAAAATGGTCGTTCATGGCTAATTTCGACAAAAATGGGGGTTGTGTGGCCATTGATCATCGACCAGAGGCTCGTACACTTCACCCCACATATGTTTTCTTGCCATAGATCAGAATCTTGGATTTCTCGTGGAGACCATTTGTTGGTCAAAAATTCGTAGGTGTTAACCTTCAGTGTCATTGAAAATGGTCATTCATGGCTATTTTCGACAAAGATGGGGGTTGTGTCGCCATTGATCATCGACCAGAGGATCGTACACCTCACCCCACATAAGTTTCCTTGCCATATATCACATTCTTGGATTTCTGGTGGAGACCAATTCTTGGTCAAAAATCCGTAGGTGTTAGCCTTCGGTATTATTGAAAATGGTCGTTCATGGCTATTTTCGAAAAAAAATGGGGGTTGTGTGGCCATTGATTATCGACCAGAGGCTCATACACCTCACCCCACATGTGTTTCCTTGCCATAGAACACATTCTTGGATTTCTGGTGGTGACCATTTCTTGGTCAAAAATCCATAGGTGTTAGCCTTCGATATTATTGAAAATGGTCGTTCATGGCTATTTTCGACAAAAATTGGGGTTGTGTGGCCATTGATCGTCGACCAAAAGCTCATACACCTCACCCCACATATGTTTCCTTGCCATAGACCACATTCTTGGATTTCTGGTGGAGACCATTTGTAGGTCAAAAATTCGTAGGTGTTAGCTTTCGATATTATTGAAAATGGTCGTTCAAGGCTATTTTCATCAAAAATGGGGGTTGTGTGGCCATTTATCATCAACCAGATGCTCGTACACCTCACCCCACATATGTTTCCTTGCCATAGAGCACACTCTTGGATTTCTGGTGGAGACCATTTCTTGGTCAAAAATTCGTACGTGTTAGCCTTCGGTATTATTGAAAATGGTTGTTCATGGCTATTTTCGACAAAATGGGGGTTGTGTGGCCATTGATCATCGACCAGAGGCTCGTACACCTCACCCACATATGTTTCCTTGCCGTAGATCACATTCTTGGATTTCTGGTGGAGACCATTTCTTGGTCAAAATTTCGTACGTGTTAGCCTTCGGTATTATTGAAAATGGTCGTTCATGGCTATTTTTTACATAATAGAGGTTATGTGGCCATTGATCATCGACCAGAGGCTCATACACCTCACCCCACATTTGTTTCCTTGACATAGAACACATTTTTGGATTTCTGGTGGAGACCACTTCTTGGGCAAAAATCCGAATGTGTTAGCCTTCGGTATTATTGAAAATGGTCATTCATGGCTATTTTCGACAAAAATGGGGGTTGTGTGGCCATTTATCTTCAAGCAGAGGCTCATACACCTCACTACACATATGTTTTCTTGCCATTGATCACATTCTTGGATCTATGGTGGAGACCAGTTCTTGGTCAAAAACCATAGGTGTTAGCCTTCAGTGTCATTGAAAATAGTCGTTCATGGCTATTTTCGACAATAATGGGGGTTGTGTGGCCATTGATAATCGACCAGAGGCTCATACACCTCACCCCACATATGTTTCCTTGCCATAGATCACATTCTAGGATTTCTGGTGGAGACCATTTCTTGGTCAAAAATCCGTAGGTGTTAGTCTTCGGTATTATTGAAAATGGTCGTTCATGGCTATTTTCGACAAAAATGGGGGTTGTGTGGCCATTGATCATTGACCAGAGGCTCGTACACCTCACCCCACATATGTTTTATTGCCATAGATCAAAATCTTGGATTTCTCGTGGAGACCATTTCTTGGTCAAAAATCCGTACGTGTTAGCCTTCGGTATTATTGAAAATGGTCGTTCATGGCTATTTTCCACAAAAATGGGGGTTGTGTGGCCATTGATCATCGACCAGAGGCTCATACACCTCACCCGACATATAATTCCTTGCCATAGATCATATTCTTGGATTATTGGTGGAGACGATTTCTTGGTCAAAAATCCGTAGGTGTTAGCCTTTGGTATTATTGAAAATGGTCGTTCATGGCTATTTTCGACAAAAATGGGGGTTCTGTGCCCATTGATCATCGACCAGAGGCTCGTACACCTCACCCCACATATGTTTCCTTGTCATAGATCAAATTATTGAATTTCTGGTGGAGACCATTTCTTGGTCAAAAATCCGTAGGTGTTAGCCTTCGATATTATTGTAAATGGTCGTTCATGGCTATTTTCGATAAAAATGGGGGTTGTGTGTCCATTGATCATCGACCAGAGGCTCATACACCTCACCCCACATATGTTTCCTTGCCATAGATCACATTCTTGGATTTCTGGTGGAGACCATTTCTTGGTAAAAAATCTGTAGGTGTTAGCCTCTGGTATTATTGAAAATGGTCGTTCATGGCTATTTTGATAAAAAATCGGGGTTGTATGGCCATTTATCATCGACCAGAGGCTCGTACACCTCACCTCACATATGTTTCTTGCCATGATCACATTCTTGGATTTCTGGTGGAGACCATTTCTTGGTCAAAAATTCGTACGTGTTATCCTTCGGTATTATTGAAAATGGTCGTTCATGGCTAGCCATTGATCATCGACCAGAGGCTCGTACACCTCACCCCACAAATGCTTCCTTGCCATAGATCACATTCTTGGATTTCTGGTGGAGACCATTTCTTGGTCAAAAATGAACGACCATTTTCAATAATACAAGAGGCTAACACCTACGGATTTTTGACAAAGAAATGGTCTCCACCAGAAATCCAAGAATGTGATCTATGGCAAGGAAAGATATGTGGGGTGAGGTGTGTGAGCCTCTGGTCGATGATCAATGGCCACAGAACCCCCATTTTTGCCGAAAATAGCCATGAACGACCATTTTCAATAATACCGATGGCTAACACCTACGGATTTTTGACCAAGAAACGGTCTCCACCAGAAATCTAAGAATGTGATCTATGGAAAGGAAACATATGTGGGGTGAGGTGTACGAGCCTCTGGTCGATGATCAATGGCCACACAACCCCCATTTTTGTCGAATATAGCCATGAACGACCATTTTCAATAATACAGAAGGCTAACACCTACGGATTTTTGACCAAGAAATCGTCTCCACCAGAAATCCAAGAATATTATCTATGGCAAGGAAACATATGTGGGGTGAGGTGTACGAGCCTCTGGTCGATGATCAATGGCCACACAACCCCCATTTTTTTTCGAAACTAGCCATGAACGACCATTTTCAATAATACAGAAGGCTAACACGTACGGATTTTTGACCAAGAAATGGTCTCCACGAGAAATCCAAGATTGTGATCTATGGTAATGAAACATATGTGGGGTGTGGTGTACGAGCCTCTGGTCGAAGATAAATGGCCACACAACCCCCAATTTTGTCGAAAATAGCCATGAACGACCATTTTCAATAATACCGAAGGCTAACACATACAAATTTTTGACCAAGAAATGGTCTCCACCAGAAATCCAAGAATGTGATCTATGGCAAGGAAACATTTGTGGGGTGAGGTGTACGAGCCTCTGGTCGATTATCAATGGCCACACAACCACCATTTTTGTCGAAATTAGCCATGAACGACTATTTTCAATGACACTGAAGGCTAACACCTACGGATTTTTGACCAAGAACTGGTCTCCACCATAGATCCAAGAATGTGATATATGGCAAGAAAACATATGTTTAGTGAGGTGTATGAGCCTCTGGTTGAAGATTAATGGCCACACAACCTCCATTTTTGTCGAAAATAGCCATGAATGACCATTTTCAATAATACCGAAGGCTAACACCTACGGATTTTTGACCAAGAAATGGTCTCCACCAGAAACCAAGAATGTTATCTATGGCATGGAAACATATGTGGGATGAGGTGTATGAGCCTCTGGTCGATGATCAATGGCCACAGAACATCTATTTTGTCGAAAATAGCCATGAACGACCATTTTCAATGACAATGAAGGCTAACACATTCAGATTTTTGCCCAAGAAATGGTCTCCACCAGAAATCCAAGAATGTGATCTATGGCAAGGAAACATATGTGGGGTGAGGTGTACGAGCCTCTGGTCGATGATCAATGGCCACACAACCCCCATTTTGTCGAAAATAGCCATGAACGACCATTTTCAATAATACCGAAGGCTAACACGTACGAATTTTTGACCAAGAAATGGTCTCCACTAGAAATCCAAGAATTTGATCTATGGCAAGAAACATATGTGGGGTGAGATGTACGAGCCTCTGGTTGATGATAAATGGCCACACAACCCCCATTTTTGATGAAAATAGCCATGAACGACCATTTTCAATAATACCGAAGGCTAACACCTACGGATTTTTGACCAACAAATGGTCTCCACCAGAAATTCAAGAATGTGGTCTATGGCAAGGAAACATATGTAGGGTGAGGTGTATGAGCCTTTGGTCGATGATCAATGGCCACACAACCCCCATTTTTGTCGAAAATAGCTATGAATGACCATTTTCAATAATACCGAAGGCTAACACTTACGGATTTTTGACCAAGAAATGTTCACCACCAGAAATCCAAGAATGTGATTTATGGCAAGGAAACATATGTGGGGTGAGGTGTACGAGCCTCTGGTCGATAATCAATGGCCACACAACCCCATTTTTGTCGAAAATAGCCATAAATGACCATTTTCAATAATACCGAAGGCTAATACGTACGGATTTTTAACCAAGAAATGGTCTCCACCAGAAATCCAAGAATGTGATCTATGGCAAGTAAACATATGTGGGGTGAGGTGTACGAGCCTCTAGTCGATGATAAATGGCCACACAACCCCCATTTTAGTCGAAAATAGCCATGAACGACCTTTTTCAATAATACCGAAGGCTAACACCAACAGATTTTTGACCAAGAAATGGTCTCCACGAGAAAACCAAGATTTTGATCTATGGCAATAAAACATATGTGGGGTGAGGTGTACGAGCCTCTGGTCGATGATCAATGGCCACACAACCCCCATTTTTGTCGAAAATAGCCATGAACGACAATTTTCAATGATACCGAAGGCTAACACCTACGGATTTTTGACCAAGAAATGGTCTCCACCAGAAATCCAAGAATGTGATCTATGGCAAGGAAACATATGTGGGGTGAGGTGTACGAGCCTCTGGTCGATTATCAATGGCCACACAACCCCCATTATTGTCGAAAATAGCCATGAACGACTATTTTCGATGACACTGAAGGCTAACACCTATGGATTTTTGACCAAGAACTGGTCTCCACCATAGATCCAAGAATGTGATCTATGGCAAGAAAACATATGTGTAGTGAGGTGTATGAGCCTCTGGTTGAAGATAAATGGCCACACAACCCCCAATTTTGTCGAAAATAGCCATGAATAACCATTTTCGGATGACAATGAAGGCTAAGACCTATGGATTTTTGACCAAGAAATGGTCTCCGCCATAAATCCAAGAATGTGATCTATGGCAAGGAAACATATGTGTAGTGAGGTGTATGAGCCTCTGGTCGAAGATCAATGGCCACACAACCCCCATTTGTGTCGAAAAAAGCCATGAATGACCATTTTCAATTATACCGAAGGCTAACACGTACGGATTTTTTACCAAGAAATGGTCTCCACCAGAAATCCAAGAATGTGATCTATGGCAAGGAAACATATGTGGGGTGAGGTGTATGAGCCTCTGGTCGATGATCAATGGCCACACAACCCCCATTTTTGTTGAAAATAGCCATGAACGACCATTTACAATAATACCGAAGGCTAACACCTACAGATTTTTGACCAAGAAATGGTCTCCACTAGAAATCCAAGAATGTGATCTATGGCAAGGAAACATATGTGGGGTGAGGTGTACGAGCCTCTGATCGATGATCAATAGCCACACAACCCCCATTTTTGTCGAAAATAGCCATGAACGACCATTTTCAATAATTCCGAAGGCTAACAACTACGGATTTTTGACCAAGAAATCGTCTCCACCAGAAATCCAAGAATATGATCTATGGCAAGGAAATATATTTGGGGTGAGGTGTACGAGCCTCTGGTCGATGATCAATGGCCACACAACCCCCATTTTTGTCGAAAACAGCCATGAACGACCATTTTCAATAATACCGAAGGCTAACACGTACAAATTTTTGACCAAGAAATGGTCTCCACGAGAAATCCCAGATTGTGATCTATGGCAATTAAACATATGTGGGGTGAGGTGTACGAGACTCTGGTCGATGATAAATGGCCACACAACCCCCATTTTTGTCGAAAATAGCCATGAACGACCATTTTCAATAATACCGAAGGCTAACACCTACGAATTTTTGACCAAGAAATGGTCTCCACCAGAAATCCAAGAATGTGATCTATGGCAAGGAAACATATGTGGGGTGAGGTGTAAAAGCCCCTGGTCGATTATCAATGGCCACACAACCCCCATTTTTGTCGAAAATTGCCATGAACGACTATTTTCAATGACACTGAAGGCTAACACCTATGGATTTTTGACCAAGAACTGGTCTCCACCATAGATCCAAGAATGTGATCTATGGCAAGAAAACATATGTGTAGTGAGGTGTATCAGCCTCTGGTTGAAGATAAATGGCCACACAACCCCCATTTTTTTCGAAAATAGCCATGAATGACCATTTTCAATAATACCGAAGGCTAACACATTCGGTTTTTTGCCCAAGAAATGGTCTCCACCAGAAATCCAAAAATGTGATCTATGTCAAGGAAAAATATGTGGGGTGAGGTGTATGAGCCTCTGGTCGATGATCAATGGCCACAGAACCTCTATTTTGTCAAAAATAGCCATGAACGGCCATTTTCAATAATACCGAAGGCTAACACGTACGGATTTTTGACCAAGAAATGGTCTCCACCAGAAATCCAAGAATGTGATCTACGACAAGGAAACATATGTGGGTGAGGTGTACAAGCCTCTGGTCGATGATCAATGGCCACACAACCCCCATTTTGTCGAAAATAGCCATGAACGACCATTTTCAATAATACCGAAGGCTAACACGTACGAATTTTTGACCAAGAAATGGTCTCCACCAGAAATCCAAGAGTGTGCTCTATGGCAAGGAAACATATGTGGGGTGAGGTGTACGAGCCTCTGGTCAATGATAAATGGCCACACAACCCCCATTTTTGATGAAAATAGCCATGAACGACCATTTTCAATAATACCGGAAGCTAACACCTACGGATTTTTGACCAACAAATGGTCTACACCAGAAATCCAAGAATGTGGTCTATGGCAAGGAAACATATGTGGGGTGAGGTGTATGAGCCTTTGGTCGATGATCAATGGCCACACAACCCCCATTTTTGTCGAAAATAGCCATGAACGACCATTTTCAATAATACCAAAGGCTAACACCTACGGATTTTTGACCAAGAAATGGTCACCACCAGAAATCCAAGAATGTGATCTATGGCAAGGAAACACATGTGGGGTGAGGTGTATGAGCCTTTGGTCGATGATCAATTGCCACACAACCCCCATTTTTGTCGAAAATAGCCATGAACGACCATTTTCAATAATACGGAAGGCTAACACCTACGGATTTTTGGCCAAGAAATGGTCTCCACCAGAAATTTAAGAATGTGATATATGGCAAGGAAACTTATGTGGGGTGAGGTGTACGATCCTCTGGTCGATGATCAATGGCGACACAACCCCCATTTTTGTCGAAAATAGCCATGAATGACCATTTTCAATGACACTGAAAGCTAACACCTACGAATTTTTGACCAACAAATGGTCTCCACGAGAAATCCAAGATTCTGATCTATGGCAAGAAAACATATGTGGGGTGAAGTGTACGAGCCTCTGGTCGATGATCAATGGCCACACAACCCCCATTTTTGTCGAAAATAGCCATGAACGACCATTTTCAATGACACTGAAGGCTAACACCTATGGATTTTTGACCAAGAAATGGTCTCCACCATAAATCCAAGAATGTGATCTATGGCAAGGAAACATATGTGTAGTGAGGTGTATGAGCCTCTGGTCGAAGATCAATGGCCACACAACCCCCATTTGTGTCGAAAATAGCCATGAATGACCATTTTCAATAATACTGAAGGCTAACACGTACGGATTTTTGACCAAGAAATGGTCTCCACCAGAAATCCAAGAATGTGATCTATGGCAAGGAAACATATGTGGGGTGAATTGTACGAGCCTCCGGTCGATGATAAATGGCCACACAACCCCCATTTTAGTCAAAAATAGCCATGAACGACCATTTTCAATAATACCGAAGGCTAACACCAACAGATTTTTGACCAAGAAATGGTCTCCTCTAGAAATCCAAGAATGTGATCTATGGCAAGAAAACATATGTGGGGTGAAGTGTACGAGCCTCTGGTCGATGATCAATGGCCACACAACCCCCATTTTTGTCGAAAATAGCCATGAACGACCATTTTCAATGACACTGAAGGCTAACACCTATGGATTTTTGACCAAGAAATGGTCTCCACCATAAATCCAAGAATGTGATCTATGGCAAGGAAACATAAGTGTAGTGAGGTGTATGAGCCTCTGGTCGAAGATCAATGGCCACACAACCCCCATTTTTGTCGAAAATGGCCATGAATGACCATTTTCAATAATACCGAAGGCTAACACGTACGGATTTTTGACCAAGAAATGGTCTCCACCAGAAATCCAAGAATGTGATCTATGGCAAGGAAACTTATGTGGGGTGAATTGTACGAGCCTCTGGTCAATGATAAATGGCCACACAACCCCCATTTTAGTCGAAAATAGCCATGAACGACCATTTTCAATAATACCGAAGGCTAACACCAACAAATTTTTGACCAAGAAATGGTCTCCTCCAGAAATCCAAGAATGTGATCTATGGCAAGAAAACATATGTGGGGTGAAGTGTACGAGCCTCTGGTCGATGATCAATGGCCACACAACCCCCATTTTTGTCGAAAATAGCCATGAACGACCATTTTCAATGACACTAAAGGCTAACACCTATGGATTTCTGACCAAGAAATGGTCTCCACCATAAATCCAAGAATGTGATCTATGGCAAGGAAACATATGTGTAGTGAGGTGTATGAGCCTCTCGTCGAAGATCAATGGCCACACAACCCCCATTTTTGTCGAAAATAGCCATGAATGACCATTTTCAAAAATTCCGAAGGCTAACACATTCGGATTTTTTCCCAAAAAATGGTCTCCACCAGAAATCCAAGAATGTGATCTATGGTAAGGAAACATATGTGGGGTGAGGTGTACGAGACTCTGGTCGATGATCAATGGCCACACAACCCCCATTTTGTCAAAAATAGCCATGAACGACCATTTTCAATAATACCGAAGGCTAACACGTACGAATTTTTGACCAAGAAATGGTCTCCACCAGAAATCCAAGAATGTGATCTATGGCAAAGAAACATATGTGGGTGAGGTTTACGAGCCTCTAGTTGATGATAGATGGCCACACAACCCCCATTTTTGATGAAAATAGCCATGAGCGACCATTTTCAATAATACTAGAGGCTAACACCTACGGATTTATGACTAAGAAATGGTCTCCACCAGAAATCCAAGAATGTTATCTATGGCAAGAAAACATATGTGGGGTGAGGTGTATGAGCCTCTGGTCGATGATCAATGGCCACACAACCCCCATTTTTGTCGAAAATAGCCATGAACGACCATATTCAATAATACCGAAGGCTAACACCTACGGATTTTTGACCAAGAAATGGTCTCCAACAGAAATCCAAGAATGTGATCTACGGCAAGGAAACATATGTGGGGTGAGGTGTACGAGCCTCTAGTCGATGATCAATGGCCACACAACCCCTATTTTTGTCGAAAATAGCCATGAACAACCATTTTCAATGACACTGAAGGCTAACAACTACGAATTTTTGACCAAAAAATGGTCTCCACCATAAATCCAAGAATGTGATCTATGGCAAGGAAACATATGTGGGTTGAGGTGTACGAGCCTCTGGTCGATGATCAATGGCCACACAACCCTAATTTTTGTCGAAAATAGCCATGAACGACCATTTTCAATGACACTGAGGCTAACACATTCGGATTTTTGACCAAAAAATGGTCTCCACCAGAAAGCAAATAATGTGATCTATGGCAAGGAAACATATGTGGGGTGAGGTTTACGAGCCTCTGGTTGATGATCATTGGCCACACAACCCCCATTTTTATCGAAAATAGCCATGAATGACCATTTTCAATAATACTGAAGGCTAACACGTACAGATTTTTGACCAAGAAATGGTCTCCACCAGAAATCCAAGAATGTGATCTATGGCAAGGAAACATATGTGGGGTGAATTGTACGAGCCTCCGGTCGATGATAAATGGCCACACAACCCCCATTTTAGTCGAAAATAGCCATGAACGACCATTTTCAATAATACCGAAGGCTAACACCAACAAATTTTTGACCAAGAAATGGTCTCCTCTAGAAATCCAAGAATGTGATCTATGGCAAGAAAACATATGTGGGGTGAAGTGTACGAGCCTCTGGTCGATGATCAATGGCCACACAACCCCTATTTTTGTCGAAAATAGCCATGAACGACCATTTTCAATGACACTGAAGGCTAACACCTATGGATTTTTGACCAAGAAATGGTCTCCACAATAAATCCAAGAATGTGATCTATGGCAAGGAAACATAAGTGTAGTGAGGTGTATGAGCCTTTGGTCGAAGATCAATGGCAACACAACCCCCATTTTTGTCGAAAATGGCCATGAATGACCATTTTCAATAATACCGAAGGCTAATACGTACGGATTTTTGACCAAGAAATGGTCTCCACCAGAAATCCAAGAATGTGATCTATGGCAAGGAAACATATGTGGGGTGAATTGTACGAGCCTCTGGTCGATGATAAATGGCCACACAACCCCCATTTTAGTCGAAAATAGCCATGAACGACCATTTTCAATAATACCGAAGGCTAACACCAACAAATTTTTCACCAAGAAATGGTCTCCTCCAGAAATCCAAGAATGTGATCTATGGCAAGAAAACATATGTGGGGTGAAGTGTACGAGCCTCTGGTCGATGATCAATGGCCACACAACCCCCATTTTTGTCGAAAATAGCCATGAAGGACCATTTTCAATGACACTAAAGGCTAACACCTACGGATTTCTGACCAAGAAATGGTCTCGACCATAAATCCAAGAATGTGATCTATGGCAAGGAAACATATGTGTAGTGAGGTGTATGAGCCTCTGGTCGAAGATCAATGGCCACACAACCCCCATTTTTGTCGAAAATAGCCATGAATGACCATTTTCAAAAATACCGAAGGCTAACACATTCGGATTTTTTCCCAAGAAATGGTCTCCACCAGAAATCCAAGAATGTGATCTATGGCAAGGAAACATATGTGGGGTGAGGTGTACGAGCCTCTGGTCGATGATCAATGGCCACACAACCCCCATTTTGTCGAAAATAGCCATGAACGACCATTTTCAATAATACCGAAGGCTAACACGTACGAATTTTTGACCAAGAAATGGTCTCCACTAGAAATCCACGAATGTGATCTATGGCAAACATATCTGGGTGAGGTTTACGAGCCTCTAGTCGATGATAGATGGCCACACAACCCCCATTTTTGATGAAAATAGCCATGAGCGACCATTTTCAATAATACTAGAGGCTAACACCTACGGATTTTTGACTAAGAAATGGTCTCCACCAGAAATCCAAGAATGTGATCTATGGCAAGGAAACATATGTGGGGTGAGGTGTATGAGCCTCTGGTCGATGATCAATGGCCACACAACGCCCATTTTTGTCGAAAATAGCCATGAATGACCATTTTCAATAATACCAAAGGCTAACACCTACAGATTTTTGACCAAGAAATGGTCTCCAACAGAAATCCAAGAATCTGATCTACGACAAGGAAACATATGTGGGGTGAGGTGTACGAGCCTCTAGTCGATGATCAATGGCCACACAACCCCTATTTTTGTCGAAAATAGCCATGAACAACCATTTTCAATGACACTGAAGGCTAACAACAACGGATTTTTTACCAAAAAATGGTCTCCACCATAAATCCAAGAATGTGATCTATGGCAAGGAAACATATGTGGCTTGAGGTGTACGAGCCTCTGGTCGATGATCAATGGCCACACAACCCTAATTTTTGTCGCAAATAGCCATGAACGACCATTTTCAATGACACTGAGGCTAACACATTCGGATTTTTGACCAAAAAATGGTCTCCACCAGAAATCAAAGAATGTGATCTATGGAAAGGAAACATATGTGGGGTGAGGTTTACGAGCCTCTGGTTGATGATGATTGGCCACACAAACCCCATTTTTGTCGAAAATAGCCATGAATGACCATTTTCAATAATACTGAAGGCTAACACGTACGGATTTTTGACCAAGAAATGGTCTGCACCAGAAATCCAAGAATGTGATCTATGGCAAGGAAACATATGTGGGGTGAGGTGTATGAGCCTCTGGTCGATGATAAATGGCCACACAACCCCCATTTTAGTCGAAAATAGCCATGAACGACCATTTTCAATAATACCGAAGGCTAACACCAACAGATTTTTGACCAAGAAATGGTCTCCACCAGAGATCCTAGAATGTGATCTCTGGCAAAAAAACATATGTGGGGTGAAGTGTACGAGCCTTTGGTCGATGATCAATGGCCACACAAACCCCATTTTTGTCGAAACTAGCCATGAACGACCATTTTCAATGACACTGAAGGCTAACACCAACGGATTTTTGACCAAGAAATGGTCTCCACAATAAATCCAAGAATGTGATCTATGGCAAGGAAACATATGTGTAGTGAGGTGTATGAGCCTTTGGTCGAATATCAATGGCCACACAACCCCCATTTTTGTCGAAAATAGCCATGAACGACCATTTTCAATAGTACCGAAGGCTAAAACATTCAGATTTTGACCAAGAAATGGTCTCCACCAGAAATCAAAGAATGTGATCTATGGCTAGGAAACATATGTGGGTGAGGTTTATGAGCCTCTAGTCGATGATCAATGGCCACACAACCCCCATTTTTGTCGAAAATAGCCATGAATGACCATTTTCAAAAATACTGAAGGCTAACACGTACAGATTTTTTGACCAATAAATGGTCTCCACCGGAAATCCAAGAATGTGATCTATGGCAAGGAAACATATGTGGGGTGAGGTGTACGAGCCTCTGGTCGATGATCATTGGCCACACAACCCCCATTTTTGTCGAAAATAGCCATGAATGACCATATTCAATAATACCGAAGGCTAACACGTACAAATTTTTGACCAAGAAATGGTCTCCACCAGAAATCCAAGAATGTGATCTATGGCAAGGAAACATATGTGGGGTGAGGTGTACGAGCCTCTGGTCGATGATCATTGGCCACACAACCCCCATTTTTGTCGAAAATAGCCATGAACGACCATTTTCAATAATACTGAAGGCTAACACGTACGAGTTTTTGACCAAGAAATGGTCTCCACCAGAAATCCAAGAATGTGATCTATGGCAAGGAAACATATGTGGGTGAGGTTTATGAGCCTCTAGTCGATGATAAATGGCCACACAACCCCCATTTTTTTTGAAAATAGCCATGAACAACCATTTTCAAGAATACTAGAGGCTAACACCTACGGATTTTTGACCAAGAAATGGTCTCCACTAGAAATCCAAGAATGTGATCTATGGCAAGGAAACATATGTGGGGTGAGGTGTATGAGCCTCTGGTCGATGATCAATGGCCACACAACCCCCATTTTTGTCGAAAATAGCCATGAACGACCATTTTCAATAATACCGAAGGCTAACACCTACGGATTTTTGACCAAGAAATGGTCTCCACCAGAAATCCAATAATGTGATCTACGGCAAGGAAACATATGTGGGGTGAGGTGTACGAGCCTCTGGTCGATGATCAATGGCCACACAACCCTAATTTTTGTCGAAAATAGCCATGAACGACCATTTTCAATGACACTGAAGGCTAACACCTACGAATTTTTGACCAAGAAATGGTCTCCACCATAAATCCAAGAATGTGATCTATGGCAAGGAAACATATGTGTAGTGAGGTGTATGAGCCTCTGGTCGAAGATCAATGGCCACACAACCCCCATTTTTGTCGAAAATAGCCATGAATGACCATTTTCAAAAATACCAAAGGCTAACACATTCGGATTTTTGCCCAAGAAATGGTCTCCACCAGAAATCCAAGAATGTGATCTATGGCAAGGAAACATATGTCGGGTGAGGTGTACGAGCCTCTGGTCGATGATCAATGGCCACACAACCCCCATTTTGCCGATAGCCATGAACGACCATTTTTAATAATACCGAAGGCTAACACGTACGAGTTTTTGACCAAGAAATGGTCTCCACCAGAAATCCAAGAATGTGATCTATGGCAAGGAAACTTATGTGGGGTGAGGTTTATGAGCCTCTAGTCGATGATAAATGGCCACACAACCCCCATTTTTTATGAAAATAGCCATGAGCGACCATTTTCAATAATACTAGAGGCTAACACCTATGGATTTTTGACCAAGAAATGGTCTCGACCAGAAATCCAAGAATGTGATCTATGGCAAGGAAACATATGTGGGGTTAGGTGTATGAGCCTCTGGTCGATGATCAATGGCCACACAACCCTTATTTTTGTCGAAAATAGCCATGAACGACCATTTTCAATAATACCGAAGGCTAACACATACGGATTTTTGACCAAGAAATGGTCTTCACCAGAAATCCAAGAATGTGATCTACGGCAAGGAAACATATGTGGGCTGAGGTGTATGAGCCTCTGGTCGACGATCAATGGCCACACAACCCTAATTTTTGTCGAAAATAGCCATGAACGACCATTTTCAATGACACTGAAGGCTAACACCTATGGATTCTTGACCAAGAAATGGTCTCCACCATAAATCCAAGAATGTGATCTATGGCAAGGAAACATATGTGTAGTGAGGTGTATGAGCCTCTAGTCTAAGATCAATGTCCACACAACCCCCATTTTTGTCGAAAATAGCCATGAATGACCATTTTTCAAAAATACCAAAGGCTAACACATTCGGATTATTGCCCAAGAAATGGTCTCCACCAGAAATCCAAGAATGTGATCTATGGCAAGGAAACATATGTGGGGTGAGGTGTACGAGAATCTGGTCGATGATCAATGGCCACACAACCCCCATTTTGCCGAAAATAGCCATGAACGACCATTTTCAATAATACCGAAGCCTAACACGTACGAGTTTTTGACCAAGAAATGGTCTCCACCAGTAATACAAGAATGTGATCTATGGCAAGGAAACATATGCGGGGTGAGGTTTATGAGCCTCTAGTCGATGATAAATGGCCACACAACCCCCATTTTTTATGAAAATTGCCATGAGCGACCATTTTCAATAATACTAGAGGCTAACACCTACGGATTTTTGACCAAGAAATGGTCTCCACCAGAAATCCAAGAATGTGATCTATGGCAAGGAAACATATGTGTAGTGAGGTGTATGAGCCTCTGGTCGAAGATCAATGGCCACACAACCCCCATTTTTGTCGAAAATAGCCATGAATGACCATTTTCAAAAATACCGAAGGCTAACACATTCGGATTTTTTCCCAAGAAATGGTCTCCACCAGAAATCCAAGAATGTGATCTATGGCAAGGAAACATATGTGGGGTGAGGTGTACGAGCCTCTGGTCGATGATCAATGGCCACACAACCCCCATTTTGTCGAAAATAGCCATGAACGACCATTTTCAATAATACCGAAGGCTAACACGTACGAATTTTTGACCAAGAAATGGTCTCCACCAGAAATCCAAGAATATGATCTATGGCAAAGAAACATATCTGGGTGAGGTTCACGAGCCTCTAGTCGAAGATAGATGGCCACACAACCCCCATTTTTGATGAAAATAGCCATGAGCGACCATTTTCAATAATACTAGAGGCTAACACCTACGAATTTTTGACTAAGAAATGGTCTCCACCAGAAATCCAAGAATGTGATCTATGGCAAGTAAACATATGTGGGGTGAGGTGTATGAACCTCTGGTCGATGATCAATGGCCACACAACCCCCATTTTTGTCGAAAATAGCCATGAACGACCATTTTCAATAATACCGAAGGCTAACACGTACGGATTTTTGACCAAGAAATGGTCTCCACCAGATATCCAAGAATGTCATCTATGGCAAGGAAACATATGTGGGGTGAGGTGTATGAGCCTCTGGTCGATGACAAATGGCCACACAACCCCCATTTTTTTGAAAATAGCCATGAACAACCATTTTCAATAATAATAAAGGCTAACACCTACGGATTTTTGACCAAGAAATGGTCTCCACTAGAAATCCAAGAATGTGATCTATGGCAAGGAAACATATGTGGGGTGAGGTGTATGAGCCTCTGGTCGATGATCAATGGCCACACAACCCCCATTTTTGTCGAAAATAGCCATGAACGACCATTTTCAATAATACCGAAGGCTAACACCTACGGATTTTTGACCAAGAAATGGTCTCCACCAGAAATCCAATAATGTGATCTACGGCAAGGAAACATATGTGGGGTGAGGTGTACGAGCCTCTGGTCGATGATCAATGGCCACACAACCCTAATTTTTTTCGAAAATAGCCATGAACGACCATTTTCAATGACACTGAAGGCTAACACCTACAGATTTTTGACCAAGAAATGGTCTCCACCATAAATCCAAGAATGTGATCTATGGCAAGGAAACATATGTGTAGTGAGGTGTATGAGCCTCTGGTTGAAGATCAATGGCCACACAACCCCCATTTTTGTCAAAAATAGCCATGAATGACCATTTTCAAAAATACCAAAGGCTAACACCAACGGATTTTTGACCAAGAAATGGTCTCCACCAGAAATCCTAGAATGTGATCTCTGGCAAGAAAACATATGTGGGGTGAAGTGTACGAGCCTTTGGTCGATGATCAATGGCCACACAACCCCCATTTTGCCGAAAATAGCCATGAACGACCATTTTTAATAATACCGAAGGCTAACACGTACGAGTTTTTGACCAAGAAATGGTCTCCACCAGAAATCCAAGAATGTGATCTATGGCAAGGAAACTTATGTGGGGTGAGGTATATGAGCCTCTAGTCGATGATAAATGGCCACACAACCCCCATTTTTTATGAAAATAGCCATGAGCGACCATTTTCAATAATACCGAAGGCTAAAACATTCAGATTTTGACCAAGAAATGGTCTCACCAGAAATCAATGAATGTGATCTATGGCTAGGAAACATATGTGGGGTGAGGTTTATGAGCCTCTGGTCGATGATCAATGGCCACACAACCCCCATTTTTGTCGAAAATAGCCATGAATGACCATTTTCAAAAATACTGAAGGCTAACACGTACAGATTTTTGACCAATAAATGGTCTCCACCGGAAATCCAAGAATGTGATCTATGGCAAGGAAACATATGTGGGGTGAGGTGTATGAGCCTCTGGTCGATGATCATTGGCCACACAACCCCCATTTTTGTCGAAAATAGCTATGATTGACCATATTCAATAATAACGAAGGCTAAGACGTACAGATTTTTGACCAAGAAATGGTCTCCACCGGAAATCCAAGAATGTGATCTATGGCAAGGAAACATATGTGGGGTGAGGTGTACGAGCCTCTGGTCGATGATCATTGGCCACACAACCCCCATTTTTGTCGAAAATAGCCATGAATGACCATATTCAATAATACCGAAGGCTAACACCAACAGATTTTTGACCATGGAATGGTCTCCTCCAGAAATCCAAGAATGTGATCTATGGAAACAAAACATATGTGGGGTGAAGTGTACGAGCCTCTGGTCGATGATCAATGGCCACACAACCCCCATTTTTGTCGAAAATAGCCATGAACGACCATTTTCAATGACACTAAACGCTAACACCTATGGATTTCTGACCAAGAAATGGTCTCCACCATAAATCCAAGAATGTGATCTATGGCAAGGAAACATATGTGTAGTGAGGTGTATGAGCCTCTGGTCGATGATCAATGGCCACACAACCCCCATTTTGCCGAAAATAGCCATGAACGACCATTTTCAATAATATCGAAGGCTAACACGTACGAGTTTTTGACCAAGAAATGGTCTCCACCAGAAATCCAAGAATGTGATCTATGGCAAGGAAACATATGTGGGGTGAGGTGTACGAACCTCTGGTCGATGATCAATGGCCACACAACCCCCATTTTGCCGAAAATAGCCATGAACGACCATTTTCAATAATACCGAAGGCTAACACGTACGAGTTTTTGACCAAGAAATGGTCTCCACCAGAAATCCAAGAATGTGATCTATGGCAAGGAAACATATGTGGGGTGAGGTTTACGAGCCTCTAGTCGATGATAAATGGCCACACAACCCCCATTTTTTTTGAAAATAGCCATGAACAACCATTTTCAATAATACTAGAGGCTAACACCTACGGATTTTTGAGCAAGAAATGGTCTCCACTAGAAATCCAAGAATGTGATCTATGGCAAGGAAACGTATGTGGGGTGAGGTGTATGAGCCTCTGGTCGATGATCAATGGCCACACAACCCCTATTTTTGTCGAAAATAGCCATGAACGACCATTTTCAATAATACCGAAGGCTAACACCTACGGATTTTTGACCAAGAAATGGTCTCCACCAGAAATCCAATAATGTGATCTACGACAAGGAAACATATGTGGGGTGAGGTGTACGAGCCTCTGGTCGACGATCAATGGCCACACAACCCTAATTTTTGTCGAAAATAGCCATGAACGACCATTTTCAATGACACTGAAGGCTAACACCTACGGATTTTTGACCAAGAAATGGTCTCCACCATAAATCCAAGAATGTGATCTATGGCAAGGAAACATATGTGTAGTGAGGTGTATGAGCCTCTGGTCGAAGATCAATGGCCACACAACCCCCATTTTTGTCGAAAATAGCCATGAATGACCATTTTCAAAAATACCAAAGGCTAACACATTCGGATTTTTGCCCAAGAAATGGTCTCCACCAGAAATCCAAGAATGTGATCTATGGCAAGGAAACATATGTGGGGTGAGGTGTACGAGCCTCTGGTCGATGATCAATGGCCACACAACCCCCATTTTGCCGAAAATAGCCATGAACGACCATTTTTAATAATACCGAAGGCTAACACGTACGAGTTTTTGACCAAGAAATGGTCTCCACCAGAAATCCAAGAATGTGATCTATGGCAAGGAAACTTATGTGGGGTGAGGTTTATGAGCCTCTAGTCGATGATAAATGGCCACACAACCCCCATTTTTTATGAAAATAGCCATGAGCGACCATTTTCAATAATACTAGAGGCTAACACCTACGGATTTTTGAGCAAGAAATGGTCTCCACCAGAAATCCAAGAATGTGATCTATGGCAAGGAAACATATGTGGGGTTAGGTGTATGAGCCTCTGGTTGATGATCAATGGCCACACAACCCTTATTTTTGTCGAAAATAGCCATGAACGACCATTTTCAATAATACCGAAGGCTAACACCTACGGATTTTTGACCAAGAAATGGTCTTCACCAGAAATCCAAGAATGTGATCTACGGCAAGGAAACATATGTGGGCTGAGGTGTATGAGCCTCTGGTCGACGATCAATGGCCACACAACCCTAATTTTTGTCGAAAATAGCCATGAACGACCATTTTCAATGACACTGAAGGCTAACACCTATGGATTCTTGACCAAGAAATGGTCTCCACCATAAATCCAAGAATGTGATCTATGGCAAGGAAACATATGTGTAGTGAGGTGTATGAGCCTCTGGTCGAAGATCAATGGCCACACAAGCCCCATTTTTGTCGAAAATAGCCATGAATGACCATTTTTCAAAAATACCAAAGGCTAACACATTCGGATTATTGCCCAAGAAATGGTCTCCACCAGAAATCCAAGAATGTGATCTATGGCAAGGAAACATATGTGGGGTGAGGTGTACGAGAATCTGGTCGATGATCAATGGCCACACAACCCCCATTTTGCCGAAAATAGCCATGAACGACCATTTTCAATAATACCGAAGGCTAACACGTACGAGTTTTTGACCAAGAAATGGTCTCCACCAGAAATACAAGAATGTGATCTATGGCAAGGAAACATATGCGGGGTGAGGTTTATGAGCCTCTAGTCGATGATAAATGGCCACACAACCCCCATTTTTTATGAAAATTGCCATGAGCGACCATTTTCAATAATACTAGAGGCTAACACCTACGGATTTTTGACCAAGAAATGGTCACCACCAGAAATCCAAGAATGTGATCTACGGCAAGGAAACATATGTGGGGTGTGGTGTATGAGCCTCTGGTCGATGATCAATGGCCACACAACCCCCATTTTTGTCGAAAATAGCCATGAACGACCATTTTCAATAATACCGAAGGCTAACACCTACGGATTTTTGACCAAGAAATGGTCTCACCAGAAATCCAAAATGTGATCTACGGCAAGGAAACATATGTGGGGTGAGGTGTATGAGCCTCTGGTCGACGATCAATGGCCACACAACCCTATTTTTTGTCGAAAATAGCCATGAACGACCATTTTCAATGACACTGAAGGCTAACACCTACGGATTTTTGACCAAGAAATGGTCTCCACCACTAAACCAAGAATGTGATGTATGGCAAGGAAACATATGTGTAGTGAGGTGTATGAGCCTCTGGTCGATGATCAATGGCCACACAACCCCCATTTTTGTCGAAAATAGCCATGAACGACCATTTTCAATAATACCGAAGGCTAACACCTACGGATTTTTGACCAAGAAATGGTCTCCACCAGAAATCAAAGAATGTGATCTATGGCAAGGAACCATATGTGGGGTGAGGTGTACGAGCCTTTGGTCGATCATCAATGGCCACACAACCCCCATTTTTGTCGAAAATAGCCATGAATGACCACTTTCAATAATACCGAAGGCTAACACGTACGGATTTTTGACCAAGAAATGGTCTCCACCAGATATCCAAGAATGTCATCTATGGCAAGGAAACATATGTGGGGTGAGGTGTATGAGCCTCTGGTCGATGATAAATGGCCACACAACCCCCATTTCAGTCGAAAATAGCCATGAACAACCATTTTCAATAATACCGAAGGCTAACACCAACAGATTTTTGACCAAGAAATGGTCTCCACCAGAAATCCAAGAATGTGATCTATGGCAAGAAAACATATGTGGGGTGAAGTGTACGAGCCTCTGGTCGATGATAAATGGCCACACAACCCCCATTTTTGTCGAAAATAGCCATGAACGACCATTTTCAATGACACTGAAGGCTAACACCTATGGATTTTTGACCAAGAAAAGGTCTCCACCATAAATCCAAGAATTTGATCTATGGCAAGGAAACATATGTGTAGTGAGGTGTATGAGCCTCTGGTCGAAGATCAATGGCCACACAACCCCCATTTTTGTCGAAAATAGCCATGAATGACCATTTTCAAAAATACCGAAGGCTAACACATTTGGATTTTTGCCCAAGAAATGGTCTCCACCAGAAATCCAAGAATCTGATCTATGGCAAGGAAACATATGTGGGGTGAGGTGTACGAGCCTCTGGTCGATGATCAATGGCCACACAACCCCCATTTTGTCGAAAACAGCCATGAACGACCATTTTCAATAATACCGAAGGCTAACACGTACGAATTTTTGACCAAGAAATGGTCTCCACCAGAAATTCAAGAATGTGATCTATGGCAAGGAAACATATGTGGGGTGAGGTGTACGAGCCTTTGGTCGATGATAGATGGCCACACAACCCCCATTTTTGATGAAAATAGCCATGAACGACCATTTTCAATAATACCAGAGGCTAACACCTACGGATTTTTTACCAAGAAATGGTCTCCACCTGAAATCCAAGAATGTGATCTATGGCAAGGAAACATATGTGGGGTGAGGTGTATGAGCCTCTGGTCGATGGTAAATGGCCACACAACCCCCATTTTTGTCGAATATAGCCATGAACGACCATTTTCAATAATACCGAAGGCTAACACCAACGGATTTTTGACCAAGAAATGGTCCCCACCAGAAATCCAAGAATGTGATGTATGGCAAGAAAACATATGTTGGGTGAAGTGTACGAGCCTCTGGTCGATGATCAATGGCCACACAAACCCCATTTTTGTCGAAAATATCCATGAACAACCATTTTCAATGACACTGAACGCTAACACCTACGGATTTTTGACCAAGAAATGGTCTCCACCATAAATCCAAGAATGTGATCTATGGAAAGGAAACATGTGTAGTGAGGTGTATGAGCCTTTGGTCGAATATCAATGGCCACACAACCCCCATTTTTGTCGAAAATAGCCATGAACGACCATTTTCAATAGTACCGAAGGCTAAAACATTCAGATTTTTGACCAAGAAATGGTCTCCACCAAAAATCAAAGAATGTGATCTATGGTAAGGAAACATATGTGGGGTGAGGTTTACGAGCCTCTGGTCGACGATCAATGGCCACACAACCCCCATTTTTGTCGAAAATAGCCATGAATGACCATTTTCAATAATACTGAAGGCCAACACGTACAGATTTTGACCAATAAATGGTCTCCACCAGAAATCCAAGAATGTGATCTATGGCAAGGAAACATATGTGGGGTGAGGTGTAAGAGCCTCTGGTCGATGATAAATGGCCACACAACCCCCATTTTAGTCGAAAATAGCCATGAACGACCATTTTCAATAATACCGAAGGCTAACACCAACGGATTTTTGACTAAGAAATGGTCTCCACCAGAAATCCAAGAATGTGATCTATGGCAAGAAAACATATGTGGGGTGAAGTGTACGAGCCTCTGGTCGATGATCAATGGCCACACAACCCCCATTTTTGTCGGAAATAGCCATGAACGACCATTTTCAATGACACTGAAGGCCAACAACTACGGATTTTTGACCAAGAAATGGTCTCCACCATAAATCCATGAATGTGATCTATGACAACGAAACATATGTGTAGTGAGGTGTATGAGCCTCTGGTCAAAGATCAATGGCCACACAACCCCCATTTTTGTCGAAAATAGCCATGAATGACAATTTTCAATAATACCGAAGGCTAACACATTCAGATTTTTGCCCAAGAAATGGTCTCCACTAGAAATCCAAGAATGTGATCTATGGCAAGGAAACATATGTGGGGTGAGGTGTACGAGCCTCTGGTCGATGATCAATGGCCACACAACCCCCATTTTGTCGAAAATAGCCATGAACGATCATTTTCAATAATACTGAAGGCTAACATATGTTTCCTTAGCCTTCGGTATTATTGAAAATGGTCGTTCATGGCTATTTTTGACAAAATGGGGGTTGTGTGGACATTGATCATCGACCAGAGGCTTGTACACCTCACCCCACATATGTTTCCTTGCCATATATCACATTCTCGGATTTCTGGTGGAGACCATTTCTTGGTCAAAAATCCATACGTGTTAGCCTTCTGTATTATTGAAAATGGTCGTTGATCGCTATTTTCGACAAAAAATGGTCGTTGTGTGGCCATTGATCAACGACCAGAGGCCCATACACCTCACCCCACATACGTACGAATTTTCGACCAAGAAATGGTCTCCACCAGAAATCCACGAATGTGATCTATAGCAAGGAAACATATGTGGGGTGAGGTGTACGAGCCTCTGGTCGATGATAAATGGCCACACAACCCCCATTTTGGATGAAAATAGCCATGAATGACCATTTTCAATAATACCGAAGGCTAACACCTACGGATTTTTGACCAAGAAATGGTCTCCACCAGAAATCCAAGAATGTGATCTATGGAAAGGAAACATATGTGGGGTGAGGTGTATGAGCCTCTGGTCGGAATTATTGAAAATGGTCGTTCATGGCTATTTTCGACAAAAATGGGGGTTGTGTGGCCATTGATCATCGACCAGAGGCTCCTACACCTCACCCCACATATGTTTTCTTGACATATATCACATTCTTGGATTTCTAGTGGAGACCGTTTCTTGGTCAAAAATCCGTAGGTGTTAGCCTTCGGTATTATTGAAAATGGTCGTTCATGGCTATTTTCGACAAAAATGGGGGTTGTGTCGCCGTTGATCATCGACCAGAGGCTCGTACACCTCACCCCACATATGTTTCATTGCCATAGATCACATTCTTGGATTTCTGGTGGAGACCATTTCTTGGGCAAAAATCTGAATGTGTTAGCCTTCGGTATTATTGAAAATGGTCATTCATGGCGATTTTCGACAAAAATGGGTGTTGTGTGGCCATTGACCTTCGACCAGAGGCTCATACACCGCACTACGCATATGTTTCCTTGCCATAGATCACATTCTTGGATTTATGGTGGAGACCATTTCTTCGTCAAAATTCCGTAGGTGTTAGCCTTCAGTGTCATTGAAAATGGTCGTTGATGGCTATTTTCGAGAAAAATGGGGGTTGTGTGGCCATTGATCATCGACCAGAGGCTCGTACACCTCACCCCACATATGTTTCCTTGACATATATCACATTCTCGGATTTCAGGTGGAGACCATTTCTTGGTCAAAAATCCATACGTGTTAGCCTTCTGTATTATTGAAAGTGGTCGTTGATCGCTATTTTCGACAAAAAATGGGCGTAGTGTGGCCATTGATCAACGACCAGAGGCCCATACACCTCACCCCACATATGTTTCCATGCCATAGATCACATTCTTGGACTTATGGTGGAGACCATTTCTTGGTCAAAAATCCGTAGGTGTTACCCTTCAGTGTCATTGAAAATGGTCGTTCATGGCTATTTTCAACAAAAATGGGGGTTATGTGGCCATTGATCATCGACCAAAGTCTCGTACACCTCACCCCACATATGTTTCCTTGCCATAGATCACATTTTGGATTTCTGGTGGAGACCATTTCTTGGTCAAAAATCTGTAGGTGTTAGCCTTCGGTATTATTGAAAATGGTCGTTCATGGCTATTTTTGACAAAAATGGGGGTTCTTTGGCCATTGATCATCGACCAGAGGCCCATACACCTCACCCCACATATGTTTCCTTTCCATAGATCACATTCTTGGATATATGGTGGAGACTATTTCTTGGTCAAAAATCTGTAGGTGTTAGCCTTCGGTATTATTGAAAATGGTCGTTCATGGCTATTTTCATCAAAAATGGGGGTTGTGTGGCCATTGATCATCGACCAGAGGCTCGTACACCTCACCAGACATATGTTTCCTTGCCATAGATCACATTCTTGGATTTCTGGTGGAGACCATTTCTTGGGCAAAAATCCGAATGTGTTAGCCTTTGGTATTTTTGAAAATGGTCATTCATGGCTATTTTCGACAAAAATGGGGGTTGTGTGGCCATTGATCTTCGACCTTAGGCTCATACACCTCACTACACATATGTTTCCTTGCCATAGATCACATTCTTGGATTTATAGTGGAGACCATTTCTTCGTCAAAAATCCGTAGGTGTTAGCCTTCAGTGTCATTGAAAATGGTCGTTCATGGCTATTTTCGACAGAAAAATAGGGTTGTGTGGCCATTGATCGTCGACCAGAGGCTCATACACCTCACCCCACATATGTTTCCTTGCCGTAGATCACATTCTTGGATTTCTGGTGGGGACCATTTCTTGGTCAAAAATCAGTAGGTGTTAGCCTTCGGTATTATTGAAAATGGTCGTTCATGGCTATTTTCGACAAAAATGGGGGTTGTGTGGCCATTGATCATCGACCAGAGGCTCAAACACCTCACCCCACATATGTTTCCTTGCCATAGATCACATTCTTGGATTTCTGGTGGAGACCATTTCTTGGTCAAAAATCCGTAGGTGTTAGCCTCTAGTATTATTGAAAATGGTCGCTCATGGCTATTTTCATAAAAAATGGGGGTTGTGTGGCCATTTATCATCGACTAGAGGCTCTTAAACCTCACCCTACATATGTTTCCTTGCCATAGATCACATTCTTGGATTTCTGGTGGAGACCATTTCTTGGTCAAAAACTTGTACGTGTTAGCCTTCGGTATTATTGAAAATGGTCGTTCATGGCTATTTTCGGCAAAATGAGGGTTGTGTGGCCAATTATCATCGACCAGAGGCTCGTACACCTCACCCCACATATGTTTCCTTGCCATAGATCACATTCTTGGATTTCTGGTGGAGACCATTTCTTGGGCAAAAATCCGAATGTGTTAGCCTTTGGTATTTTTGAAAATGGTCATTCATGGCTATTTTCGACAAAAATGGGGGTTGTGTGGCCATTGATCTTCGACCAGAGGCTCATACACCTCACTATACATATGTTTCCTTGTCATAGATCACATTCTTGGATTTATGGTGGAGACCATTTCTTGGTCAAAAATCCGTAGGTGTTAGCCTTCAGTGTCATTGAAAATGGTCGTTCATGGCTATTTTCGACCAAAAATAGGGTTGTGTGGCCATTGATCGTCGACCAGAGGCTCATACACCTCACCCCACATATGTTTCCTTGCCGTAGATCACATTCTTGGATTTCTGGTGGAGACCATTTCTTGGTCAAAAATCCGTAGGTGTTAGCCTTCGGTATTATTGAAAATGGTCGTTCATGGCTATTTTCGACAAAAATGGGGGTTGTGTGGCCATTGATCATCGACCAGAGGCTCATACACCTCACCCCACATATGTTTCCTTGCCATAGATCACATTCTTGGATTTCTGGTGGAGACCATTACTTGGTCAAAAATCTGTAGGTGTTAGCCTCTAGTATTATTGAAAATGGTCGCTCATGGCTATTTTCATAAAAAATGGGGGTTGTGTGGCCATTTATCATCGACTAGAGGCTCATAAACCTCACCCCACATATGTTTCCTTGCCATAGATCACATTCTTGGATTTCTGGTGGAGACCATTTCTTGGTCAAAAACTCGTACGTGTTACCTTCGGTATTATTGAAAATGGTCGTTCATGGCTATTTTCGGCAAAATGGGGGTTGTGTGGCCATTGATAATCGACCAGAGGCTCGTACACCTCACCCCACATATGTTTCCTTGCCATAGATCACATTCTTGGATTTCTGGTGGAGACCATTTCTTG